>NC_089588.1:18280089-18494167 GCF_019320115.1 Miscanthus floridulus
CCGAGACCCTCATCTCCAATCTCAACCAGCTTGGTAGCGAGGTTCCCGACGCCAAGCTGCGCGTCGGGACCTTCGAGCCCGCGGAGGCCGTCAAGCTTGTCCCTATCGATCCCACCGTCCCCGACGGCCGAGGACTGAAGATCAGTGCCACCCTCGACAACAAATAGGAAGCCGTGCTCGTCGACTTTCTCCGTGCGAACGTCAATATGTTCGCGTGGAGTCCCTCGGATATGCCGGGCATACCAAGGGAGGTCGCCGAGCACGCCTTAGATATCTGGGCGGGCTCCAGGCCGGCAAAGCAGCGCCTGCGCCGGTTCGACGAGGAGAAGCGCAGGGCCATCGGCGAAGAAGTGCAAAAGCTCATGGCGGCTGGGTTCATTAAGGAAGTATTCCATCCAGAGTGGTTGGCTAACCCTGTATTAGTCAGGAAGAAAAGTGGCAAGTGGAGGATGTGCGTGGACTACACTGGTCTAAATAAAGCGTGCCCGAAGGTCCCATTCCCACTACCACGAATTGACCAAATCGTCGACTCCACTGCAGGATGCGAAACCCTCTCCTTCCTTGATGCGTATTTCGGTTACCACCAAATCAAGATGAAAGAGTCCGACCAGCTCGCGACTTCTTTCATCACTCCATTCGGCATGTACTGCTACTTAACCATGTCGTTCGGCCTTAGAAACGCAGGGGCCACTTACCAGCGGTGCATGATCCAAGTCTTTGGCGAACACATCGGGCGAACCGTCGAGGCCTACGTGGATGACATCGTAGTCAAGTCCAGGAAGGCCGGTGATCTCGTCGGCGACTTGGAGGTTGCCTTCACATGTCTCAGAGAGAAGGGCATCAAGCTCAACCTCGAGAAGTGTGTCTTCGGGGTTCCACGAGGCATGCTCTTAGGATTCATAGTCTCGGAACGTGGTATCGAGGCCAACCCGGAGAAGGTCTCGGTCATGACCAACATGGGCCCGATCCGAGACCTCAAAGGGGTGCAGAGGGTCATGGGATGCCTTGCGGCCCTGAGCCGCTTCATCTCGCGCCTCGGCGAAAAAGGCCTGCCCCTGTACCGCCTCTTGAGAAAGTCCGAGCGCTTTTCTTGGACCACCGAGGCCGAGGAAGCCCTCGCCAGGCTCAAAGCACTGCTCACCAACCCCCCCCTCGTCCTGGTTCCGCCCACCGAGGGCGAGCACCTCTTACTCTACGTCACCGCGACGACCCAAGTGGTCAGTGCGGCCATAGTAGTCGAGAGGCAGGAGAAGGGACATGCTCTACCCGTCCAACGACCTGTCTACTTCATCAGCGAAGTGCTCTCTGAGACTAAGACGTGTTACCCCCACATCCAGAAGCTGGTTTACGCCATAGTCTTGGCTCGACGCAAGCTGCGTCACTACTTCGAGTCCCACCCGGTGACTGTGGTGTCGTCTTTTCCTCTGGGAGAGATAATCCAAAACCGGGAGGCCTCGGGTAGAATAGCCAAGTGGGCTATCGAACTCATGGGGGAAACCTTGTCTTTCGTGCCTCGGAAAGCGATCAAATCACAGGTCCTGGCCGACTTTGTAGTCGAATGGACCGACACACAGCTGCCACCTGCTCAGATCCAATCGGAATGCTGGACCATGTACTTCGACGGGTCTCTGATGAAGTCTGGGGCTGGCGCGGGCCTGCTCCTGGTCTCGCCCCTCGGAGTACACATGCGCTACATGATTCGGCTTCACTTCGCCGCCTCCAACAACGTGGCCGAATACGAGGCCCTCGTCAACGGCCTGCAAATCGCCATCGAACTTGGAGTGCGACGTCTCGACGTACGGGGTGATTCGCAGCTCGTCGTCGATCAGGTGATGAAAGAGTCAAGCTGCCATGACCCCAAAATGAAGGCGTACTGCACGATAGTATGTCGCCTAGAGAACAAGTTCGACGGTCTCGAACTCAACCACGTTGTGCGAAAGTACAACGAGGCCACGGACGAACTGGCAAAGATGGCGTCGGCGAGGGCCCCGGTCCCCCCGAACGTCTTCGCCAGAGACCTCCGCAAACCTTCCATCGACTGCACCTCGGCGGCGGAAGATGGCTCACCGGTCAAGCTCGTCGAAGGGCCCGAGGCCCCCTCTGCCGCCGAGACCTCCGCAGGCGAGCCTAAAGTCCTGGAAATCGAAGCAGAGCCTCCCGAGGCCGACCAGGGTACGGACTGGCGAGTCTCGTTCCTTGATTACCTCATCCGCGGAGAGCTCCCTGCAGACAGGACCAAAACCCGACGGCTTGCACGGCGAGCCAAGACTTACGTCCTCTGCAACGGCGAGTTGTATAGGCGTAGCCCATCTGGTATTCTCATCACCACCGAGGCTGGCCAATCCCTACTTTGGGACTTGCACGCGGGAGTCTGCGGACACCACGCGGCGCCTCGGGCGCTTGTGGGTAACGCCTTCCGCCAAGGTTTCTATTGGCCAACAGCGGTGGCCGACGCCACGAAGCTAGTACGCTCCTGCGAGGGATGCCAGTACTACGCTCGACAGACGCACCTCCCGGCCCAAGCCCTCCAAACCATCCCCATCACATGGGCATTCGCTGTGTGGGGGCTGGACATGGTTGGGCCTCTGCAGAAGGCACCCAGGGGCTATACCCATCTGCTGGTAGCCATCGACAAATTCTCCAAATGGATCGAGGCTCGTCCGATCACTCAGATCAAATCCGAGCAAGCGGTGCTGTTCTTTACGGATATCATCCATAGGTTCGGAATCCCAAATACCATCATCACCGACAATGGGACGCAATCCACAGGTTTGGCGAAGGGCCGGTCGAGTCGTGAGAACGGCCTACGCCTCTGGGCTACGGCAGCTCCCTCACCACCCTTCGCTAAAGGACGGCTTAGGTTCCGAGGAATTTCTTTGCGGGTTCCCAAGATCGAGACAGAGGGCACAGGCTCGGAAGTAGAACAGAAAACGGTTAAAAGGCGCGCGTACGCAAAAACTTTAAAGGCCTCGACGGCCACAAAAATGTCACGGTATGGCAACTAACTCAATCCGGTTACATGGCCCCTTTTGGCCCAGGTCAAAGCTCAAGGATCGGCGGCCGGCGCGGGAGGGACCACCTCTTCTTCAAATAGACCGGCCAGCACTGTGCCAGGTGCCTCGACCGCCTCCAACAGCTTCACGACCTCTGCATCAGCCTCCTCGTCATCTTCTAGCAACACGTAGCCGTCGCTGACAGCCTCGAGGTTGATGGTGTAGTGCGAGGAGACGACGGCCAGGGCGCGCTTGACACCCGTGTGCAACGCGCCCCGGAGCCTCTCGTGGACGCGGCCGCTCAATGCAATCAGGCGGCTCCCAAGGGAGCTGGCTGATTGGACCCCCTCGACGTCTAGGGCCTCGCAGGCGGTACGGACAGCGCTGCGCAGCGCCTCGTGCTCCCGGACCTCAACATCCAGCGCCGCTTGCGCTGCGACGGAGGCCTCAGCCGCCTGGGAGGCCTCTTTCTCCAGATCTACGTCACGACGAGGGGTCAGGAGTCAAACGCGAACCAGAACAAATGGAACAAGGAGCACGGTTCAGCGGAACTCACCCTCGGCCTTGCTCTTCGAGGCTAAGGCCTCGACCCGAGAGGCCTCGGCCGCCTTGGTAGCCTCTGCCAAGGCGACTTTCGTCAGCCGATGCTCGCTCTGCTCCACACCCAGCTGCCCGGCTGTGGCCTTGGCAGAGGCCGTCGCTTCTTGGGCCCGAGACCTGAAGGAGTCTCGCTCCTCCTCTAGTTCCTTGATCTTTGCCACCAAAGGGGCAGATTGCTCGTTAGCCATGGCCAATTCGGCCTAAAGGTCAGCACAACGAAGGCGGAGGTCCTCCACTTCCGCACTCCGCGCCGACAAAAGCCCCTGGGCATCGGCAAGCAGGCCCTTCTGCTGCTGGAGCTAGTCCCAGATATCCCTCTCCCTTCGTAGGAACACCGATTTCCCAAGGGACCGGGTCTCGAGCTCCTAAAGAGGCAAGAAACGCATGTCAAATACTGCGAGGGGGCTCGGAGAGAAAACAACGCGGCACGAGAGAGGAAAGTGCTTACCTGAGTGACACCGGGCAAGTCCTCTTCCATAATAGTCATCGCTGTCTGCAGCGACTGCACTGCCAGTTGGCGGTACTGCTCAAGGGTATCCCATCGCCCCCCCCCCCTCTGCGATATCTTCAAGGGCGAACACGGGCTCCCCCTCAGGGTCAGCCCGGTTCCGCCAAAAAACACGCGGGAAGTTCTACCCACGGGGCTTGGGCCATAGCCGGACAAGGGCCGAACTCCCCTTGGCGGGATCTGGGACTGGCTGCTCCGCGGTACTGGCCGCCTCGACGTCCGCCGCCTCCTTCCCATGGGAGGAATCATCACACGAGATTGTCTGAACCAGGGGCGGCGAAAAAACTTGCTCCATCTCCATCTCCATCTCCATCGCCTCGGCCTCGACGGACCCAGGGGCTCTGGCCTCCGCCATCTCTACCTCAGTGGCCCCGGCATCCACCGCCCTGACTTCGGAGGTCTTAGGGGCTCCGGCCTCACCCTCAATGGCCTCGGCAATGGTGGACGCCCTAGCCTCATTCGCCCCAAGACCCACGACATCGCTGGGCGTGGGCTCCTCCTCCTCCACTCGCTCCACGGCCGCCTCGGCCCCCTTTTCCTGGGCAGCCTCCTCCTCTGAAACGGCCCTGCCCGACGCCGTGCCACGCTGCACGCCAGCCTGCGCCTCTGCTGCCTGATGGGCGGAGGAGCTAATGTTCACCTTGAGCGCCTTATGGGGCGCCAAGGCAGGATCTTCCACCAGATGCTTCTGACTGGAAGCAAAGACACTCCCAAGGTCAGCATGCGACCAAGGGGCAAACAAGAAGTACTACGGACTCCACCAAAAAAGACGCTTACCGCAAACGGGGATGCAGCCGCTTCAGCACCGCCAGCCTCCTCTGCAACGGCGGCGGTGGCGGCAGCAGCACGGCCTCTGTGTCCACCGGTGCCAGCTGGCCTCCCCCGGACCCCAGCACCTCCTCGACCCTTCGCGGAGACAATGGGGTCGCCCCCACCGTCGCTCGCTCCACCTCCACCGTTGAGCCCATCGGGCTGATGGCACGCTCCTCCGACACCCGCGCCTCGGGCGTGTCGGCCTCGGCCCCGGGACGGGCCGCCATCGGCCCTGGGACACCTCCTCCTCCTAGGGGTGTCAGGCTCCTTGCCGACGCCCCGGGCACCATCTCCCTAATGTTGGGAAGGTGTTCTAGGCAGGCCGTCCCCACCTCACGCCCGCTGCCGTCGCCCGAAGAATTCGATACCGACGACGAGGGAGACGGCTCCAACGGGAGACCGTCGAGCTTCTAACGCCCGTGACGAGCGTCCAGCTTTTCGCGCGCGAGGAGCTTCTTCGTGCGCTTCGCCTCCTTGGCATCTTTCTTCTTCTTCTGCTCCTCGGCGCGCGCCCTGTTCACGCCTCGCCGCCGGGCGTCCTCGGGAACGGGCGGCGGGGAGTCTCGCACGTCTCTTATCCCCTGTGGAAACGACGAAGTAAGACAATAGACAAAAAAGGCGAAAAACAAGAAAGCCGCAAAAGCCTCGGCGACATCCAACTTACTAGTGAAATGTGCCCCCGCGACGGGCGCATCGAAAACGGCATCAAATCGCCAATCCTCGGCTTCCCGTCTACCGCCTCTCTCACCCGACGCAGGGTCTCGTCGTCGGTAAGGGCGAAGGCGGACATCTTGATACCGGCGATCGGATCGCTCGGGGTCATCTCGAACAGCCGCCGTCGCCGAGCCATCAGCGGCAGCACCCTCCGACGGTGAAAAGCCGCCACGACCACGGCCGCCGAAAGGCCGCGGTCACGCAACTTCCCCAAGGCCCTCAAGAGTGGTTCCAGCCTAGGCTGATCGACCTTGATGATGCCGTATCCCCATTTCTCTGGCTGACTCTCTACAACCCGCCCAGTATAAGGGGGAAGTCCTCCGCCGTCGTTGCGGAGGTAGAACCAGCTGTCATACCAACGACGATTGGACGATGACAGCTGGGCCGGGACGTAGAGGGACTACCGGTCTTGGAGCACGTGAAGAGTGCAGCCGTCGGCCCTCAGCAGCTTCCGAGCCCCCTTCGTTCCCCCCGGCTTGGTGGTGAACGTCGCTCGGAACAAGTGGAGCCACAGCTCCCAATGGGGAGCGATCCCCAAGTACCCCTCGCAGACGGCGACGAAGATGGCCGCCTGCGCGATGGAGTTGGGGCTGAAGTTGTGAAGCTCCACGCCATAGTAGTGCGGGAGCGCCCGCATGAACTGATCCACCGGCGACCCGAGGCCTCGCTCGTGGAAGACGACGAAGCTCACCACGTAGCCGTCACGCGGCCTCGGCTCCGACTCGTTCCCCGGAGCGATCCACTCCGGCTCGTCGGGGTCGGTGATCGGGCGAAGGAGACCGGCCTCCACGAGCAACTGCAGCTTCTCCTCGGTGACGTCAGACCGCTCCCAGGGATCCGCCGGGAGGATGACGGGACCACCAGCCATTGCACGGTGGAGGACGCTGCTACGGCGGTAATCTCTCTCTCTCTTTCTTTCAGTCTCTCTCTCTCGCCCTTCTCCTCCCTGGCGCTTTATGCTCTCAGCAATGGCATGGAGGCAGCGAAAGCGAATGCGGAAAAGGTAAGGAGGGGGAAGGCGAGGCTCTTTGCGTATTTATGCAGGGACGAGGCGAAACCACCGGGCGACGAAATCGGGGAAGTTTCCCTCAGATCCGGTGCATATAATCCAGATCCGATTTCTCCGCCCACGCGCCCACTCCCTCCTCATTAATTGCGCGTCCCGTCGGCTGACACCATGTCGCATCCAACCACAGCAGCAGCAGGCGCTGTTTCGCCTCCCCAAAAAAGCCGCCTCAAAAGACGCGCCTGCCGTTGTTAGCCGCAGGGAGAAAAATAATCCCCACCCGATTCCTTTCAGGCAAAGGAACTGGGCACCGAGCCCACTACGGTCCAGGGGTTCGAAGGCTGGGCCCTTAGGGGTTTCGACAGCCGCCCCAGGGCAACAGAGTCAGGGGCAACTACGGGCGAGCCTGTACGAGGCCGAGGCCCAAGCAAGCGAAACGCTTGGGACGCCCTATGTCGTGTCCGAGACCGGCAGGGAGGTCTCCGAATGGGATCCCACCGTAGGGAGGCACCGAGCCACCGAGGCCCAGCGAACGGCCTCGGCACCCACTAGAGAAACCCTCCGGTACTCTTGGAGCGCGTCTCCAGACAGCTAGCCGACCCCTAGCGAACGGGGTACGGGCCTCCACTCGGACTTACCCGATAACAGCTCACCGGAAATGCCATCGCTCGCGCCCACCAAGGGTAGCGTGGCACATTCCACCCCTCCTTCCGAGCGAAAAGGAAGCGCGAGGGTCGAACAAAAAGTCAGGAGAACCCCTGACGGCTCTCTTGCTCCGTGCAGAGGCTAAGGGACTCTTCCTGCAAAACATTGCCGAGGCCCAGCGACTTAAGCTCGCACACGAGGGGGCTCGGCAAAACAAACCCTCCTTCCGAGCGAAAAGAAAGCGTGAGGGTCGTTCAAAAAGCCAGAAGAACTCCTGACAGCCCTCTTGCTCTGTGCAGAGGCTAGGGAGCTCCTTCTGCAAAGACGCCGAGACCCCGCGACCTAGGCTCGCACCCGAGGGGGGCTCGGCGGACAGACCCCCACGCGCGGGGGGCGAACCAAAAGCCAGGGGGACCTCTGACCGCTCTCTCGCTCCGTGCGAGAGACTCGGGGGCTCCTCCTGCAACTTTGCCGAGACCCAGCGGCTCAGGCTCGCACACGAGTGGGCTCGGCAAACAACCCCCCGTCCGAGCGAAAAGGACGTGTGGGGGACGGACAAAAAAGTCAGAAGGACCCCTGACCGCCCTCTCGCTCCGTGCGGAGGCTCGGGGGCTCTTCCTGCACCCAAGATAAAGACAAGCGACCCAAGCCCGTTACGGTCCAGGGGTTCGAAGGCTGGGCCCTTAGGGGTTTCGACAGCCGCCCCAGGGCAACAAAGTCAGGGGCGACTACGGGCGAGCCTGTACGAGGCCGAGGCCCAAGCAAGCGAAACGCTTGGGACGCCCTGTGTCATGTCCGAGACCGGCAGGAAGGTCTCCGAATGGGATCCCACCGTAGGGAGGCACCGAGCCACCGAGGCCCAGCGAACGGCCTCGGCACCCACTAGAGAAACCCTCCGGTACTCTTGGAGCGCGTCCCCGGACCGCTAGCCGACCCCCAGTGAACGGGGTGCGGGCCTCCACTCGGACTTACCCGATAACAGCTCACAGGAAATACCATCGCTCGCGCCCAACGAGGGTAGCATGGCATCTTCCACCCCTCCTTCCGAGCGAAAAGGAAGCGCGAGGGTCGTACAAAAAGCCGGGGGAACCCCTGACGGACCTCTCGCTCCAGGCAGAGGCTAAGGGGCTCTTCCCGCAGCATCGTCGAGGCCCAGCGATCCGAACTCGCATCCACGGGCTCGGCAAACACAATGAAAACCCCTCACTCGAAAGAAAAAAAAGCCCCTGAAGAAGTGAAATCCCTCCTCCAGGGCCTCGGGGGCTACACCCGGCGGGTGCGCTCGTGCGCATCCACCGAAACCTTGAGTACGGAACACCATCCTGACAGGAACTATCAAGAGCCAATTCTCGTCAGAACCTCAGGGGGAGTGCCTCCACTCCCCCAAGGCTCAGGGGCTACTGTCGGATACCGTGAGAAGGGGTACCCTAAGCAAGAACCAAAAAAACGACTGCTTAGACTTCGTAAAGACCGAAACCAGCTAACAACCGCTGGCCTCGGCCAATTATCCGTATCGCTCGAGGCCCCCTCACCGCTGGCCTCGGGCGATCCCCCACCGAAGGCCTCGGCCGACCCCCTCTTGTCGTAGGCCTCGGCCGGGTCGCCGACCCTCCGCCTCACGCGAGGCAGGCTCGGCAACACTCCGCTGTCTCTTCCTTCACCTGTCCCTCTGACAAAACGTCGCGTCGCATTAACTCAGCCAACTGCTGCCACTGACATCGGCCGCATGCTCGGCACAGTACAGCGGAATGGCCGACGGGACGGGAGGCAGGACTGGGCAGGGGTTACCCGCCACTATGCCCACCGCTATGCACATGGTTGGCGCCCATGCCTCACTGTGCTGCCAACTCCTGCTCCGAGAACAACGCGGCGTGGGGAGCCACGTCCGGGATACTGTGGCCTCGGAATCAGTACCCAGGACCAATAATTCCCTCCAAAGCCTCGCCGGTTTGCTTCAGAGGCTCGGCAGCTTGAGGCTCCATGTCCGCCGAGCCCCCCACGATGGCTCGGCCTCGGCATCTGCAGAGCCTCGGCTCCCTACAACGTCATCGCACGATGACCGGCACGTCACCCGCCATGCCCTGCCTCAAGCTGTACTGGAGCCTCACGACGCACAAGATCAAGTACGATCGGCACGTCACTTCTGCACGACAGGGACGGAGCCACTCCATCGACCATACCGCAACAGTGGCTGGCTGCAGGGCTCGGATACGCCGTCCCTATTCATAGAACGCTATGTAGCAACATATGTACGTTCCTGGCTCTCCCTTGGAGTATAAAAGGGAGGGACCAGGGCCATTTCTAGGAGAGGAGAACAACGAACAGAAAGAGGAACTCACCCATAGAACCACACACTTCCGCGCTGCTTGAGAACAACGCCTCAAGCAGTCCGCACCGCCCCTGCCGAGACCTGGGGCTAGCTCTCTCTCTCACCTAGCTTGTAACCCCCTACTACGAGCACTCCGGTGCAAGGAATACAAGATCGATCTCTCAGACTGGACATAGGGCGTCGATTGCCTGAACCAGTATAAACCTTGTGTCTCTTTGCATCACCATCCGGAATAAGGGGCACGCAGCACAAATTCACTCGTCGGTTGAGCGACCCCCGGTTCCAAAACACCGACAACACCGACACAAGTGAACAAGAAATTTTTTTTTGGAAAAACACGAAATTGTTTTGCGCGTCGGGGCTTACCTGATCGAGTCGCTGAATCGGAGGCGTAGGCCGTCAATCCTGCTCGTCAGCCGCGTCGGAGACTCGGGCAGACTCAGCAGTCAGCGCTCCCGCCGGCCGACGATCGATGGCCGTCACTGGCGACCGGGCGCCGCATCGCCGGCTGGCCTCGGCGCCTCCCCACATCCACTCTGCGGTCCAGCGGATTTGCTTGGCAGTCGCGAAGGGGGTCGCAACCTGCCTAGGTATATCTGCATGATCGTCGCGATCGATGGAACCGGCATTTTAGCCATAGAAACACGTGAAGTGTGAACCAGAAGGCAAAAATCGTGAAAGATAAATGGGCCTAATAGACTGGATCACGTAAGCCCATGCGGCAGCCCACGTACCCCTTCGTTAAATTCCGGTCAGCAAATCTTACCGTGAATTTGGGAAGAGAATCTCTTGGCGAGTGGCTCTGCAGTAGTGTTATCAAGGGGTCGATGGGCACAAGCTTTTTTTTGCCTTTACTTATCTTCGATATTGTGCTATTGTTTAGAACGTGGCAGTGTGAGCAAAGAAGAAAAAAAGGGTTCCATACTTTTGAATGCTGATAAAATGGTAGTAATAATAGACAAAAGTGTTCAATTCCATGTGTAAAATGTCAATTTGAATCCTAAGCTGAAGTGAGGATGCTGTATATTTCAATACCACTCATCTTGCATTTCCAGTGAATGATATTTGCACTCTGCTGCACAGATGGCAGCATGTCAGCATGTGGCTTTACACTACACACACGCAATGGATTGAACACGTAAGGAGCACAGCATTGCGTCAGTTAAGCGGTCGTTGCCATCTATTTATTTTATTCTCATAAATTTGAATCACAACTTACCTCCTAGGCTCCTACTGCTGTTCTATGTGAGATTGTGGAGGATGCAGATGGCTCCATGGCCGCCCTACCAAAATTACGTGTATTTGCTGCTGAAAGGGACAATTTGAAGATTATACCCGTTGCTGACTTGATTATAAATGAACTTGAGCTCGTGGTGCTTTACAAGCATGTTGCCAATTTGCCCCGAAGACAATAGTCAGCAAGTAGGCATGGCATACATCAAGGTGTCATTACTAATTTCTAATTACCATTACTGGTCAACAATTTTCTCTTTGATTATTAATTTGATGTGCGTATGTTAAGATGTACATCAACAATTAAAAATATCACTCCTTCTATTTCAAATCATAATATGTTTTGGTTTTTCTAAGTTCGTAACTTTTTATATGCACTTAGCAGCGGCGGATCCAGGAAAAATTTTAGGGGGAGCTGAACAACACATACTTCCGACTGCTGCTCGATCTTAAGTCTTAGCCCCACCTACACTATAGAACTTTACCTAAAAATTCATAGGGGCTCTAGAGAGGTTCCACTGCTCCGGTATGGGTACGGGGCTCGAGCCCCCCCCCCCCCCCCCCCCCCCCCCCCCGGCACTTAGATATAGTGTAGTCTAAATACATAGAAAAACAATGTATAGAAAAGTTTAAACAACTTATAATTTGGGGCATCCCGTTGTCAGCATAAGTCATGTATTCCAGCATATCACAGAGTGAGAGGGTTGTATCATGACGTAACTGATAACGAATGAATCCCAATGTTGCAATAAAAAAATGGAAGTGGGCTACTAATGCTGATTGCATGGTCCCTGCAAATTAATCGTGCTGCTGTGCTGAATTGCTTATATATGCACAAAAGGCGACGAGGGACCGACGACGGCTGCGTAGAGCCAGGTCTTGGCTTCTTTCGTTCCATAGAAGAAGAAAAAACTAAGAGGTGCTTCTAGACCGGTGCCGTGAAGAGCCGAAGACTCGAGCTGCAACCCAGGCCTTTAGATTGTTTCAAAGTTCCAAGTTTTTTCACTCTCTCTTCATCACATCAAATCTAGGGACACATGCATGCAGCAGTAAATATAGATAAAAAAAATAATTAATTATACGATTTGATTGTAAATTACGAGATAAATCTTTTGAGCCTAGTTAGTCCATGATCGGACAATAATTATCAAATACAAATGAAAGTACTACAGTGCCAAATTTTTCTAACTCTTGCCATCTAAACAAGACCCCAATTGGGTTGTAGTGCAACGAAAATATTTATTTAAGGGGGTGTCCAGCTCACAGCTTGGACTGATGGACCTGTTATCTGGGGAGCAGGTGAGACTCTGGGCCAGGCCACCATGAATTGAAAACGTGGCCAAACGTGTTCCATCGGAAAACACATTGGTTGCAAACTGTTTTTGATGGGAGTAAACATGAAAAAACTCCACTCAAAAAAGTAAACATGAAAAGGCCCTTAAAAATAGTATTTTGTTATAATAAGCACCTAGGGAACAAAATCGGGCTTGGCTTCCGTTTTCTTTTAGCTTTTAGTCACTTGATTGAGGTCCATAGTTTGTCTCCGGTTGTGCTAAGTGTGTGTTGTTCAAGTTGTTAGTAGAGTTAGTGTTAGAGTGAATGAAGAAGGTAAAGTTTTAGTAGTTGGCCTTTCTGCTTGAGCTACTGGTCTTTGTATTTTATTAGTCTGGGTGGTTTTGGGCGTTTGTCAGTTGTCACTCAAAAAATAGACTTACACTCTTTTTATATTTTCTGTTAATAAAAATTATGACAAAACTTTGCCGTCCTTTAAATAAAAAAGATGGTGTGCATCTATGTAGGTACTTAGTCAAAAGAAGCTAAGGTACATAAATCCGTACAAAAATCACAAATTTGAATGATGCTTTGTCACGACAGAAAGTTAATAAGGTACATAGCTATCAAGCTAGTTTAACCTTAAATTTCTTGCTTTGTCAGCAAGTTAGTAGAGAAGAGTCAATTACATTGTCAGGCAGATTCGTGTGCCCTGCGTCTGGCTGTTCGGCAGGACTGAAAAATAAGCCAAAATACTGTTCTGGCTGATTATTATGAGAAAAAAATAATGTTCTATCTGGACATAAACAATGTTTCTGTGAGTGAGCTGGCCAGCCAGGCTTAGCCCAGCCAGCCGTCAGATTTCCAGGACCTAAGTACGTACCGACTGCACAGACAATAGGCCTGTTTAGCATTTAAATAAGTTGTTGTTTGACTGTCTCCAACAAAGAACTTATATAGACACCCAAACCTAAAATGGGTAGCAAAAGGTCTAAAATCAGCCTTCAACAGAGTATCTATATGGTTGACCTATTTTGGGTTGTCTGAGAGACACAACTCAAATATGGGCATCCTCTCTCTTGAAAATCCATTTACAGAAATAATTCTCTTTTAGGTCTTATTGGCCCCGTTCGCTGGTCTGAAACTTGGCTGAAACTGACTGAAAAAACATTGTTCCGGCTGAATTGTTGTGAGAGAAAAACACTGTTCCGGCTGAAAAAATAAGCCAAACAAGTCATTTTTAAGACAAGCGAACGAGGCCATTGTTGAAAAAGATGCCGAATAGGTATCGAAACTTTTATATGTAGCGCTACCTAAAGTGGATGGTGTGGTTGGAGATAGCCTTAAGTTGAGAGTTTTTGCACCCAAAACGACGGCCTACATTGAATATTGAACAGTACTATAGTAGTGTCCCACGTCCCGTGGATATTGTCGCTCTGAATTGTTAGGAGAGGAGGTTGGTGCGGTGTTTGTGGCTCCTTTAGTTTCAGGATTTGCCAACCTAAAAGCTAAAGCTAGGATGACTTCTATATTCATTACAATTTACAAAGATGTTAACTAAGGAAAATACTAACATAATATTGGAATGAAAAAAGAGAGATAAAAAAATGGGTCCCGTTCGCTGGTCTGAAATTTGGCTGAAAAACACTATTCTGGCTGAATTATTGTGAGAGAAAAACACTGTTCCGGCTGAAAAAACAAGCCGAACAAACCGAATATAAGGTAAGCCGAACAGAGCCACGGTCTCATAGACAAGAAACTATTACACTATTCCTCAGCAAGCTGTTCCTCGCAGCTGCTGTTTTTGGCTCAAGGGAACACCCTCTATATCCAAAGGCAAACCAAGATATGGAAAATATAATAAGTGGATAATGAAGCGAGAAGACTCGTAAATTGTGGTTAAACAAAAATATATTTTTAAGAAAATATACATTAGAATATAATTTCTACACCATTTATTTCAAATTATAAGTCACTTTGACTTTTTGGTTCATTTATTTTGCTATGTATCTAGATATATTATTTATCTAGATGTATACTAAAATGGATGTATCAAAAAGAGTAAAATGCAGGCTGGATTCTCAAACTTTTTTTAGGAAAAAGAACCGCAAGGCCCCCGCGTCGTCGCCGCAGGGTCCTTCTGCGTGCCTCCCCGGCCCGGCTGCCGCCGGAGCCCGACGCCGGAGGTCCAGTCGACGGTAAGGAAGGTGGCGGCTAGGTCCTCTCCCTCCCTCCCATGGAGTTCCTGCAGTGGATTTAGGCGACGTCACGGAGGAGCTGGCGAGCGGAGCTGCCAGCGCCGGTGCGGACGGATCCACCTCCCCACAGCTTGATCTGCCTCCCCATCCGGCGCAGGCGACCTCCGTTGACCCGTCGGTGCCCGGCTCCAAAAGGTCCGGCGCCGGCCTCCTCCCCTCTCGATCCGGCGGCTTGGGGCCAGATCCGGTGGCCTGCTAGCTGGATCCGGTGGTTCTTTGCCGGATCCGGCGGGGAGCCCATGCGTCCACGGCGGCGGCTCCAGCCTGGGTGCTGGGAACAGCGCCGGTGGCTGGGGCTGCAGGTGTTTGGCGCTCCCATTGCGGCATCCTGCGTCTTCCTCGCGCGGTGCTAGTGATGTGGTTTGACCGAGATCCACGGAGGGCTAGGGAGCGGGCGTGACGGCGGCAGTTCGGCGCGGAGGCTGCTGGAGGTTTTTGCGCGGCGTGGTTGTTGCGGGGCCGGCTCGGCAGCGGGTGGGGACGTTGGTGGGCTGGGCGACTGGGGCTTCTTCTGATCCCGGCCCTCTTCTCCTACCATCTGCCTTTCCCCTTCCCTGGGCTGGTTTTCATGGTGGAACTGGCCGGTTCTGCCTGCTGTTGGCCGGCGTTGCCTGTTGCGGTGGGGAGCAGACTCTCCGGCGGGTTCCCCCGACGCTTCTCCTGGTCGGCGTCCCTAGGGGCGGCGTCTAGGCGCCGCACCCTTCCTCTTGGTAGGGTTGGGCCTCTAGCGACGACGGTGTGGAGGTGGTTTGATGTGGGGGCGAAAGCGTGGACGACGACGTCTGCAGACGTCGTTCCCTTCCTGAAGGCGTCCTTTCCTACCTCTTCTCCTACCGTACTGGATGTTGCAGGTGAAAACCTTCCTTGGCGGACTACCATGTCGGCGCTTTTAGCGCCGTTTCCTCCTTGGGGCGTGGCTAGGCATTCCAGTTTCGCGATTGATCCTTGCTGGTTGGTGTCGCTCGGCAGGACGTCGTTTAGTTGGGTTGTTAATTGATAGTTGAGTTGTTTAGTTGGGTCGCTTTGACCAAGTTGGATGAAGTAGTGGTGTGAGTTGTGATAGACTAATAGTTGCCCAGTTGTTGTACCAAAGTTGCTAGGATGAGTGGAGCACTCTCCTGAGTTGTATGGTTTTTGGACCTAATTTCCGCTCAAAAAACTGGGTGGGCATTTGCTTTTTTTTTCTTTCTTCGTCTAATAGAAATCGCGGTAAAGCTTTTGCCGTCCTGTCTAAAAAAAATCTCAAACTTTTAGAGCAGTCCCATCTAGGTCATCAAACTAAAAAAGAGACTATATCTGAGTCCTTCATCTATTGCTGCCATGCTCCCGAGGTCCAAAACCCGCCGCACCAGCGCACGCTAGGATCTGACATGGCCATGCCATAGTGGTAGCTGGACACTGCAGCCTGCCAACTTCTAAAAAAAACCTATCCTTTTTTCTTTCTCACTGCCAAGTGCCTGCACGTGTGGAAGCTGCTCGCCGTGGCCGCGGGCAGTCTCAACGCGCACTGCCGCGGGGCTCGGGTCCAGCATCAGTGGTGTGCCTCCTTCCTCTCCTGCCACCGCAACCCCTCCTTTGGCCGCGCGCGCCTCCCCGTCGCGCACCGTCGCCGCCTCCTCCCACTTCCGCTCCTGGAGCACGCGCCGGAGGTGGCATGCAATGCAATGTGTCGCAGCCCAAGGACTACGGCAGCGGCGGCGGCTAGAACGGCAAGCCGGTGCAACCCATGGCGCTCGGCCTGCGGCGCTTCTTGGCCATACTCCTGCTCTCCTTCCTCTGCGTGGGGAACGACAGCCTCTGCTGCGACCGCACGTCTCTGCTTCGGAACTCCACGACGGAGGAGGAGCGGCTGATATAGGGCAACGTGTACCACGAGTTCAACGACGACATCCTGCCGCTGTTCGTGACAGCGAACCACCTCCAGCGGCGCGTGGTGCTGGTGATCCTCGAGTACCACGACTGGTCGACTTCACCGCCGACCGCCGTTTGCCAGTGTGCACTGCTTCCGCGAGCTGACCGTGGACCCGGTGAGTACCGTTCTGATAGAGATAGCGTTGAACTCGGCTTGGAAAGTAATCCTCCCGAGCTCATCCCTGCATGCAACATATCATGGCGTGCTGTGTGCATGCCAGTAGGGCGAGATTAGCTCGTCCGCTCCTTTCCTTTTTCTGGCTTTCTATTTTTAGCGTCGAGAAAAGCATCGCGGTTACAGCACCAAGATCCAGTTTTTTCCTGAAGGACCGGAAACGGCGACCAAGGGGAGGATGAATGAGAGCTTCAAATTTCTTTCGAAATCTTCGACCACTGTCCTAACATCGATCCCTAAAAAACATACACGAAAGACTTGATGACCACGACCCTAGAGAAGGGTGGATGCTCCATCAGAACACAACGGGTCACCACAGAGCAAACGGAACACAGATCGAAGCCCAAACGAGCAAACTCCTAAAAAGAAAACAGCACTGCTCCTGCAAATATCGAACACGTCCGGAATTATATCGGACACGTCCACGTCCGGAATGATCTCGGACACGTCCAGTATTTTCAGCAGCAAGCTGATCAAAAGAGAAAAATCCAAAACCCCGTCAAATGGTGTCCAAAAATCATGAAATTTTAACCATAGCTCTTTAGACACCAAGGGAAGGTCTCCACCAAATTTCAGCTCAAAACTCCAAAGTGAGAAATATCGGACACGTCCTAGATCATATCGGACACGTCCGGTATGAACGAGCAGTTTCTCGGGAAAAATCAAATCAAGCCATAACTTGATCAAATCAACTCCAAATGACTTGAAACTTTGCACAAGGGTTCACAAGCGAGTAG
Source organism: Miscanthus floridulus (assembly GCF_019320115.1). Taxonomy (NCBI): domain Eukaryota; kingdom Viridiplantae; phylum Streptophyta; class Magnoliopsida; order Poales; family Poaceae; genus Miscanthus; species Miscanthus floridulus. The sequence goes on from NC_089588.1 coordinate 18,297,284, forward strand.
CAAGGCAACCACTAAAGTATCATGGCCCGAAACAAACTCTAACTCCGTGAATCGAAGGAATTGAAGAATCCCCAAAAAATAGGTCAAGAACTTAAATTGCCCGGATCTACGATCTCGTGGGAAATTAGTGGATTTCCTTCAGTGGAAAGTTTCTACTCATGTCATTGATCAATCCAAGGCAACAAGAACGCACCAAAACCATCCCAAAACGAAGAAACGAGAGGGAAAACAAGAAGGGATAAAAGGAGCTCGTGAAAAACACCAAAATCACATCAAGAACACAACTAAATCATGAATCCCGGAGGGCATACGGTGGTTACGACCACCGATTCTTTCAAAACCAAGTCACAATTTAAGTTGTGGACCTCTCTCATACATGGGAGCAAACTAGAGGAAGAAACCCTAAAGGAGACAATGAAAACTGGAGGAGGTAAGGAAGATGGGGGCTCCCTCATCCTATTTAACAGGGCTATTACACATTTCCAGTTTTGCCCCTGGATACAAATGAGTTGAACCGCTAAGCCCAAGGGCGTTGTTGTCCAACCCGGTGTAATCTTGATCCGACGGCCACCGCGCCTTCTCATCGGTAGCTTCGCCTCGACGCGAACTCCCCGATGCCGCCACGTGTCGTTCGTCCCTCCTCGGAACCTCCGCCCGGGTTTTGAGGCCCAAACCCGTAAACCGTCCATCCGATGGTTTTAAGGTCCAAACCATCAAACCGTCTGTGAGTAGCGTACTCCATACGCATCCCCCGCCATCCGACGCGTGTCACCGCCGTCCTTGACCGGTCGGCCCGCCAAGTCCTCCTGAGCCTCGCTCGACTCACGCGTCCGCCGTCTTGACCCGGTCAACACCGTCACTCCATGTCTTCTTGCACTTGTCGATGTCCCAAGTGTCAGCCACCGCGGCTAGTCACCCGGCCTCTGGGTCCCTTGGTCTAAGCCTCACGTCCGTCCTTCACCGCTCCCGGTCTGTCGGCACGGCACGTCCTCCTTGACCTTCACCTCGCCGTCGACCACCGCATCCGAGCTTCACACCTGCACAACACAAGCCAAAAGACATGTCGCACACATAGCTTTCGCCATGGTAGGGTTAGTCACCACTCAACCTACTTCGTGGATCACATTGACAATCACTCATCATAAAACGAACACACAAGGGTACTTGTCAACCTTGTGTTCGCAATCTCCCCCTTGATGAGTGCATTGTCAACACCAATACACGAACGGCTTGAGCAAAAGAAAAAGAAGAAGAAGAGAAAAGAAAGAACTCACCCAAATGACCAAAAGCCAAAGAAAAGCCAAGAACCGGGTCATTTGAAAATGAGCAAAACTTGGTCCCCAAAGACATGGGCAACGGCTCGACGCAACCAAGTAAAACAAAGCTAGCCCTCAAGAAGAGGCAACAGGCTCAACACCACTAGCAAAGCTCGAAAAACCGAAAAACTGCTAGACCCTCCAGAAGAGGCAAAGGCTCAACACATCTAGCAAAACACCTCAAATGCAACTCCCCCTGAACAAGTGCAATCTCTCTCAAATGAATGCATATCTCTCAACTTTAAGTGAAATTGGAAGTTTCTTCCCCTTGTGTCATTTCCCCTTGTGTCATTGTGAGTGTGGAAAACTTCTCCCCCTTGTTGACACATGCACTTATCAAGCTAGAGCCCAAAGATTGCATCTCCCCCTCAAATCATGCTATGAATGCAAAAATGCACGAATGCAGAAGCTTCAAGATTATAGTAAGTAGATTGAAAAGAGGCTCTAGTTGATGCTGTCATGTATATATAGCAACACATACAAGTGCTAGCAAATGCTCAAAGTGACCAAATGAGACGAAATATGGCATTTAAGCAATTTTGATCAAGTTTGAGCAATTTTAAAAGAGGGTTCACCACCAAAGGAGCACATAGCAAAAGTAGACAGGAGATCGACCTTGTGCTACACATGTATGCAAAGTGAACTACCCCAAACAAAGTTCACACATCATGTCATGAGACAAACTTGTGGTTTGATCAAATTTTAGACACCAATTGAAATTTATCGGAGTTATGCAGCTTATTACCAAAGTTTGTCAGACAAGTGTGTGCGGGAGGTTATCTGTGCCATCAAAACCTGACTTAGCGACCATGTCAAGCCTATGCCAAAGGCAATCAGAAACTTAAGACAATGATCTCGGTATCCATTACAGAGCTCAAGTTCACCAATAAGTGCAATTTGGAGCTGTCTCGATACTCTGACATAGGATAGTACAGACCCATCCCGATCTTTTCAAATCACTGAGTTTGATTTTCAAGTTTTAGCACAAATTCAAGTTTCTCAAGCAAGTGTGTAACTCAAAGTATGAGCCGTAGCAACTAAGCATATACATGAAGCAAGAAAAATATCTCGACACATTTTACACATGCTAGTGCCACAAGTAGTGGTGAACACATTTCATGTTTCAACAAGTTTTAATCAAGTTCACAGTTTGGAAAACAAACTTAGCTCATAACATGTATCAATTGATCAAAAGGAGCCTAAGCCAAAAGCACATCATTGTATATCCATAACATCCCCAACAAGAGCATAGTGTCAATCTAGCTACTATAAGGATGAAGCTCAGGATGCAATATGATACATGATGATATGATATGCAAGAAAGATATAAAAACAAAAACAAAGGCTAAACTACAAAGAAAAGCAAAACTAGAATACAACAACCAAAATTCCCCTCCTCTAAAAAGGGAAACAAACTCCAAGCTCCCCTCGCAAGCGAGCAAACTGGGCTTGGTCAAGTGGTTTGGTGAAGATATCTGTGAGCTGGTTTTGGGTATCAATGTGGTGCAGATCGATATCACCTTTCTCATAGTGGTCACGCAAGAAGTGAAAGCGAACTTCTATGTGCTTTGTCTTTGAGTGAAGGACTGGGTTTTTGGCTACACTTATGGCACTGGTGCTGTCACAAAACAAAGGCACTCGCCTAAACTCTAACCCAAAGTCTCTCAGAGTAGCTATCATCCAAAGCAACTGGGAACAACAAGCAGCAGCAGCAACATACTCTGCTTCTGTGGTGGATTGGGCGACGCTAGACTGCTTGCGAGAAGACTAAGACACAAGAGAAGATCCAAGAAACTAACAAGTCCCCGAAGTGGACTTCCTCTCAACACGACAACCAGCATAATCCGCATCAGAATACCCGCAAAGAGAAAGAGAGGAGGAGGCTGAAAACCAAAGACCAAACTCGGGTGTGAAACGAAGGTACCTGAGGATCCGCTTGATGGCTTGACGATGAGATGTGCACGGCGAAGACTGAAAGCGCGCGCACAAGCAGACTGCGAACTGGATGTCCGGTCTCATCGCCGTTAGGTACAGCAGGGACCCGATCATGCTTCGGTATTCCTTCTGGTCCATGGCTTCTCCCTCCTTGTCCTCATCCAGGGCCGTCGTGGTTGACATGGGCGTCGAAAGAGGCTTGGCCTCACCCATATCAAATTTCTTGAGCACGTCCTTGGTGTACTTGCCTTGGTGCACGAACGTCCCCTCATGAGTTTGCTTGATTTGCAGCCTGAGGAAGAAAGTCAATTCGGCCATCATGCTCATCTCAAATTCCCTGCTCATAGTATCTGAAAACTTGGCAACAAGAGCATGAGAAGAGCCACCAAAGATTATATCATCCACGTATATCTGAACCAAAAGGATGTCTGTGCCTTGCTTGAGGAGGAACAAAGTCTTATCTACGGAACCCATCCTAAAACCCTTATCAAGCAAGAAAGCTTTCAAACGCTCATACTAGGCTCTCGGGGCTTGTTTCAAACCATACAAGGCTTTGTGGAGTTTAAAAACATGGTTGGGGTACTTTGGATTTTCAAAGCCAGGGGGTTGCCTCACATAAACCTCTTCCTCTATGTACCCATTCAAGAAGGCACTTTTTACATCCATCTGATACAGCTTGAACCCTTTCGAAGCTGCAAATGCTAAAAGAATCCTAATGGCTTCTAGACGGGCAACAGGAGCAAAGGTTTCTTCATAGTCTATTCCCTCTTTTTGGCAAAAACCCTGAGCCACTAATCTCGCCTTGTTTCTCACCACCACCCCATCCTCACTCCGCTTGTTCTTGTAAACCCACTTTGTAAACCCACTTTAAACCCACACTTGGTTCCGCTCAAAGTTCTCTAACTCCTCATGCATAGCATTAACCCAATCAGCATTAGATAGTGCGTGCCCAATATCTCGAGGCTCAAAAGAAGCTACGAAAGCAGAATGAGCGAAATGGGAAATATGATAAGACTTGGAACGCGTTACCCTTTCGTCGATGTCGCCGATCATGGTCTGAGGAGGATGGCGTCGCTGGATATGTCGAGGTGCACCCAAAGACGAAGTTGCCTCCCCCTCATCCACAGCTGGGGCCTCCTCAGTCGATTGAGGAAGCGGCTCGCACGTACCCCATGAAGTAGAGGTGGAGGGCTCGGGGCCGTGAGCCGAAGTGGTCGAAGCTGGCTCGATCGGGGTAGCTGGTTGAGATGGCTTGGGATCATCCCAATCGATGTCATCGTCATCCTCAACGAAAATGTTGTCACCCATCTCTTCATCACCTGCACGTTCAAAGACAGAAATAGAAGAGGGCATGGTTTTGTCGAAGGTGACTTCACAAGTCTCCACGACACGGTTAGTCTCAAGATTAAGCACACGGTACACATGTGAATGAGAAGCGTAACCGAGAAATATACCATCTGAAGATCTAGATTCAAACTTGTCAAGATTACCTTGCTTAAGAATGAAGCACCTGCAACCGAAGACTCGAAAATGACTCACCTTGGGTGGACGCCCAAACCGCAACTCGTAGGATGTCTTCTTTAAGAAAGCACGAAGAAAAATGCGGTTTGAAACATGGCAGGCGGTGTTGATGGCTTCGGCCCAGTAATGCCTAGGAGTCCTATGCTCATCGAGCATCGTCCTGGCTATTTCAACCAAAGTCCGATTTTTGCGCTCAACAACACCATTCTGTTGAGGGACATAGGGCGAAGAAAACTGATGTTCAAGACCCAAGGAAGCACAGAAGATGTCAAACTGAGAGTTTTTGAACTCAGTGCCATTGTCACTGCGGATAGCTCGTATGGCATTCTTTGGTAACTCAGTTTGCAACCTCAAGATCAAGTCACGAGCATGAGAAAACGCTTCGTCCTTGCCCTCCATGAAAAACACCCAAGAATAGCGAGAAAAATCATCCACGATCACAAGAACGTACCACTTCCCTCCCTCTGACCGAACCCGAGCCGGACCAACAGTGTCCATATGGAGTAGCTCACCGGGTCTCGTGGTCATGACCTAAGTCACTGGAGGATGGGAAGTAGCCACCATCTTTCCGTGGTGATAGGGATGGCATACCAAATCCTTCTCAAACTTAAGTTTGGGCAATCCTCGGATCATGTCAAGAGAACTCAACCTCACTAGGAGATCGAAGCTCAAGTGACCAAGTCTCCTATGCCACTTCCACAAATCAGAAGAAGATCCGGCAACCAAACAACGAGAAGAACCAAAAGACTGAGAGAAATCAGCTCTGAAAACTCGACCGAAAGGAACGATCTGACAAACTAGATGTCCCTGAGAATTGAGCACACGAGAAAGTCCAGTCTTAAAGCGCACCTCAACCCCATCTTGAAGGAGTTGCGAAACAGAGAGCAAATTGAAATGCAGGCTTGAAACCAAAGCAACGTCCTTCAAGATAAAAGACTTATTGACCCGAATGGTCCCATGAGACAGCACCTTACCTTTGCTATTGTCCCCAAATGTGATGTACTCCTTGTATTGCATGGGGTCGAGGCTGGAGAACCATTTGGAACTTCCGATCATATGGCGCGAACAGCCAGAATCAACAAGCCACGTGTTCTCCAGGCCTCCGCTCTGCATCAATAGAAAGACAGGGGGTGAGCAAATGGCACAACACTGGGGTTAGTGAAATGAGGAGAATACCAGTGTTGAGTCATTTGCCCTAGAAAAGTGTTAGGAAAAACACTATGCATGCCATGTCCCATTGGTGAGAAGCGATCACCACGTGGGGGAAAACGTGGTCCGCTAGGAGTGTGGGACTGAAAGCCACCGTCACGAGGTCTAGAGTCATATAGATCATGACTTGGGCCACGCCGGGCACGACCACCACGTGGTCTCGCCACCTGAGGCCTAGCACCTTGAGGCATTGCACCTCTAGGCCTAACACTGTGCCTCTGAACAGGCGGTACATGTACGCCATGGGGAGGATGGTACATGTTCTGGTTGTTCAACTCGTACTCATGTCGCTCATCTCTCTTCCTCCTAAAGAAAAACTCAGCCAAATGACCATCTCTATGGCAATAGTCACAGTGGTACCTCACCTCTCTCTTGGATGGTGGTTGACTCACTCTCTTGTGGATGTGGTTCACTCTCTGAGGCTTTTTGGCTTTAGGAAGGGGTGCACTAGAGATGTTGGGTAGAGTATCGAGTGAGTTCCAAAAGTGGTTCGATTTGGGAACCCAAACTTGCTTGGATGGTGGAGCTTTTGGTGGTTCTTCAAACACACCATCTTTGATCATAGGCTTGGTAGACTCTGGTGGAGGGATCTTGATCAATTTGGGAGTGTTGGTGGGTTTCTCACTTGGGTTCAAACCACTATGTTCACCAACCTTGCCATAGACATGCTCACCCTTCCCACCTATAGCAAAGCCTACTCCCAATGAGTCAGTTCCTCGCCTGAACTGGCTCACCATCATGCCCAACTGAGGCTCACTGCACGACACCCAGCTCAAGATGGACCGAAGTTGTGTGTTTTCTTCCTCGGTTCCCATCTTGTCATGCCTGCAGGACTCAAGCTCCAACACCAAAGCTTCACATCGAACACATGTAGTGGTGGTGCTATCTGAGTTGGCCTTCTCAAACTCAGTAAGTTTGGCAACCTTCTCTGCCAACTCTGATTGCAAGCCTGAGCAGGACTTGCATGCACCGAGCAACCCAGAACGAGACTTCAGCTCATCACATTCATCAAGCAAAACATCATACTTGGATTGCAAGTCAGAGAGGTTAGACATGTGTATAGCGCACTCATCGCACTCCTTCTCCTCTAACACCACTACACCACTCTTGGCAAGCTCCAACTCCTTCAAAGCAACCTCTAGCTGGTCCTTAAACTCTTTTCTCTCGCGGGCAGCACGCTTAAGCAACTTATCTTGACTCATCAATGTATCATTCATAGTATCAAGCTCAAGCATAAGTGAGTCAAGTGTGGGCGGTACCTCATTTTCATCGTCGTCGACGTCGACGTCCTTTTTGAGCTTTGCTCCACCGTCAACCGCCATAGTGCAAAACCCACCACGGTTTGCACCGGCAACAAAGTAGAGACCGTTGAGCTTGTCCTCGCGCTTCTTCTCGGACTCATCGTCGGTCGAGGGAGAAGAAGAGTGATCATCGTCGGAGTCGTCGTCGAGGTCGCTGAGGGAGGCGAGGAAGGTGCATTCTTGAGCTTTGGCCTTCCTGCGGTACGCCTTCTTGATCGCCTCCTTGTCGAAGCCGCCCTTGGCCTTGTGCTTGCCGGAGGTGTAGTCGCGCTTATCCTTGCGCTTGCCGGAGTCGTACTTGTTGGTGAAGGGCTTCTTCTTGGGGTAGTGCGCGACAAAGTGGTCTGGATCTCCACATCCATAGCATCCCTCCTTCAGGCCACCACTGCGTCGGCGGTTCAAACGGTTGTTGTGAAACCGAGAGAACCGACTGATGACGAGTGCCAACTCATCATCCCCAAGAGACTCCAGCTGCTCCTCTATGACTGACATCAAGCACGACAAAGAGAAAGAAGCTTGTGAAGGGTTAGTCAATGAACTTGAACCACTACCTGAGACCAAAGCCATGGTTGGTGCAGAAGGATTCTTGAGCTTGGCTTGGGTTTGGTAGTCGATCTCTGTGGACTTGAGCTTGCTGAAAAGCTCGTCGACGGTGAGGGTGTCGTAGTTGGCCGACTCGATGATCGCCGACACCTTCACATCCCATACCTTTCGATCAAGGGCATAGAGAAGCTTGAGCGCCCTCTCATGATCACTATAAGGTAGGTTGGCCTTGTTCGCTTTCATTTTGTTGACAATAGTCTGAAAGCGGGAAAACATGGCATCGATGGACTCGCCATCAAACTGAGAGAAGTTCTCGTACTCGCGCTTGTACGTCTCGTAGAGTCTGGTCTTGACCTGCGCGGTCCCCTCGTGATAGCTCTGAAGCCTCACCCAGATCTCTCGAGCTGTAGTACAATCGGAGACACGCTCGAACTCAGAAAGCGAAAGACTTGAGAAAAGCACACTGCGAGCTTTGCTATTTGCGTTGTGCCGATCCTTGTGATCCTGGGTGGTACGGGCCGCAACAGAGAGCACAACGTAAGTAGCATCCTCGCAAATTTCCCAGACGAGCCAATCAATCCCTTGGAGATGCGCAGACATGCGGATCTTTCAATAAGGATAGTTGGACCCATCAAAGTGCGGTGGTTTGCCGGAACCACGCTCCATGTCGCCTTCGTGGATCACAGACCGATTAAGGTGGAATGATCCTTAACCGGCTCTGATACCAATTGAAGGACCGGAAACGGCGACCAGGGGGGGTGAATGGGAGCCTCAAATTTCTTTCGAAATCTTCGACCACTGTCCTAACATCAATCCCCAAAAAGCATACACGAAAGACTTGATGACCACGACCCTAGAGAAGGGTGGATGCTCCCTCAGAACACAGCGGGTCACCACAGAGCAAACGGAACACAGATCGAAGCCCAAACGAGCAAACTCCCAAAAGAAAACAGCACTGCTCCTGCAAATATCGGACACGTCCGGAATTATATCGGACACGTCCGGTATGATCTCGGACACGTCCGGTATTTTCAGCAGCAAGCTGACCAAAAGAGAAAAATCCAAAACCCCGTCAAATGGTGTTCAAAAATCATGAAATTTTAACTATAGCTCTTTAGACACCAAGGGAAGGTCTCCACCAAATTTCAGCTCAAAACTCCAAAGTGAGAAATATCGGACACGTCCTAGATCATATCGGACACGTCCGGTATGAACGAGCAGTTTCTCGGGAAAAATCAAATCAAGCCATAACTTGATCAAATCAACTCCAAATGACTTGAAACTTTGCACAAGGGTTCACAAGCAAGTAGAAAGGCAACCTCTAAAGGATCATGGCCCAAAACAAACTCTAACTCCGTGAATCGAAGGAATTGAAGAATCCCCCAAAAAATAGGTCAAGAACTTAAATTGCCCGGATCTGCGATCTCGTGAGGAATTAGTGGATTTCCTTCGGTGAAAAGTTTCTACTCATGTCATTGATCAATCCAAGGCAACAAGAATGCATCAAAACCATCCCAAAACGAAGAAACGAGAGGGAAAACAAGAAGGGACAAAAGGAGCTCGTGAAGAACACCAAAATCACATCAAGAACACAACTAAATCATGAATCCCGGAGGGCATACGGTGGTTACGGCCATCGATTCCTTCAAAACCAAATCATAATTTGAGTTGTGGACCTCTCTCATACATGGGAGCAAACTAGAGGAAGAAACCCTAAAGGAGACAATGAAAACTGGAGGAGGTAAGGGAGATTGGGGCTCCCTCATCCTATTTAACAGGGCTATTACACATTCCCAGTTTTGCCCCTGGATACAAATGAGTTGAACCGCTAAGCCCAAGGGCGTTGTTGTCCAACCCGGTGTAATCTTGATCCGACGGCCACCGCGCCTTCTCATCGGTAGCTTCGCCTCGACGCGAACTTCCCGATGCCGCCACATGCCGTCCGTCCCTCCTCGGAACCTCCGCCCGGGTTTTGAGGCCCAAACCCGTAAACCGTCCATCCGATGGTTTTGAGGTCCAAACCATCAAACCGTCTGCGAGTAGCGTACTCCATACGCGTCCCCCGCCATCCGACGCGTGTCACCGCCGTCCTCGACCGGCCGGCCCGCCAAGTCCTCCTGAGCCTCGCTCGACTCACGCGTCCGCCGTCTTGACCCGGTCAACACCGTCACTCCATGTCTTCTTGCACTTGTCGATGTCCCAAGTGTCAGCCACCGCGGCTAGTCACCCGGCCTCTGAGTCCCTCGGTCCAAGCCTCACGTCCGTCCTTCACCGCTCCCGGTCTGTCGGCACGGCACGTCCTCCTTGACCTTCACCTCGCCGTCGATCACCGCATCCGAGCTTCACACCTACACAACACAAGCCAAAAGACATGTCGCACACATAGCTTTCGCCATGGTAGGGTTAGTCACCACTCAACCTACTTCGTGGATCACATTGACAATCACTCATCACAAAACGAACACACAAGGGTACTTGTCAACCTTGTGTTCGCATTCCCCTGTGTTCTTGAGCGTTCGTGTGTTCGTGAATTCGCCGGAGCCAGGATCCTAGCCGGAGAGAGTGCATTTGATAAGAGTAAAGTATGTAGTTTTCATGTAACATTTATTTTTTCCCCCCAAAAAATCCTACAAGTGTATTTATGTTGAGACGGAGGATGTATTCTCTCCGTTTCCTTTGACCATCAGTTTAAAAAATATTAGATAAGGTCATAACATGATATTTATATTTTTGGATTCACTATAAGAAATGTTTTCATATCTATAATTCAAATGCTGTGAAACTATAATATTTTATAAAAAAAATAAATTGTTAAAAATAATAGTGTTTGATTTAGAAGAAAACAGTAATATTTGTTTGGCTGGCACGGACAGCGCATCCGCTCCGTGCCTAGCAGAACGCGAGGTGCTGACGGACCCACATGATTCGTGCAATAGCAGCATGCAGACTGACCGATGGAAATGGAATGGAGGACGCTGATTCAGTTCACACTAGTAGCTAGGAGCCAGCGTAGCTGCGCGCATGTCACGAATCCACGACGGCGACGGCGGCCAGATCCTCGTCCCGTCCCGATCCGGCGCGGTGAGCGACCGCTGCCCCGCGTGGGTGGGCATGCATGACCCCGGCACGGCGCACCATGCACGTCTTGTCGGTCGCCGGCCGGGCGCCGGTCAAACACGCTCCGGCGAGGCCTCACCCGGGCCACCAGTAAGGAGCGAGCGAGCCGCACAACGCAGGCCAAGCGCGTGCCAGTGCTCTCTTGTCCCTGACTGACTCGGTCAGTCTTCCCTCGCCGGTGGTGGGGGAATCCAAATTACTCTATCTAAATTTAGCCTATGCCTAGATATAACCTTCTAAACTAACATTTAATTCAATTTACTTCCTCCAACTATTTTAGTTGATCTAATTTACATCTTAAAAAGAATTTTCTTTTTCTCTCTATGCACAGATTGTGTTTTAGTTTCAAATTTATGAGGTTATAGCAGTGATTTTTTTTTTTTGAATAAAAAGGCAATAGCTCCGCCGCTCAATTAAAAAAGAGAGAGAGAAGTTCAACACAACACATGACATATCCATATCCTAGGGACACACTGCACACCCACACAACATCCCATACAATCAATAGTTAGTGGCAAAGCAGCTCTAGGGCGCGTTCGGCTGGCTGACCGGCTAACGCTGGGCTGGCCAGCGCACTCATAGTGACACTGTTCATGTGAATAGTATTTCCAGACAGAATAGTATTTTTTTCTCACAACAATCATTTTGTTTTGTATGATATTGTATCTCTAGTGTCATTTATTATCAGCCCGTTCAGTTGGCTGGTTCGTATCGTTGCTGGTTCGTGAAGAAGTATTGCTGGCCGGTTTATGTGAGAGAAAAATATTGTTTCGGCTGGAAATTTACGATCGTTTACGACAAGCCACAGCCAAACGAACAGGCTAATTTTCCTAAGCTACTAACATAGTGCATAAAAATAATATATTTTTTCTAATAACTCATAATGTTTTCTACCACCTCAAAAAAATTGATGTGAAAACTTAAACTTATACATGCAGAAACAAAGATAACAAATCTTGTAAAAGGGTAAACTAGACCAACTCAGTAGTTGGGAGTAAATCGGACTAAATATTAGTTTATGGGGTTACCTGAACCAATGTCAAACTTAAGGAGAGTAAATTGGACTTTTCCTACAAATGACTAGTACCAGCTTATTTATTTTATATAGATAGAAAATAATAGCAGTACTACTACTATTTTCTATAGAATTAGTCATCAAGAGCTAAAATTTAGTGGCTAAATTTAGATCGTGCGAACATTAGGCCTAATTAGAACAGGCCTTAAGATGAAACACCTTTGCACTCCGTTTACAAATCTGGATGAGTTATTATTATGACCAGTATACTTAAAAAGTTACATACATCGCTCACTTGTGCTATACGATAAGGGATGTTGTTGTATTCACTCATTTGCTCCCTTGTGTTATTTATACATAAAAGTCCAGTGTAGTACGGCTTCAAACAACAAATTTTTTAAATTATACGGTACAACGCAGACGCTCACAAAACATGCACACTCACTCCTATGAACATATATACGCAAATTGTATCCATGAGCTAGCAAATCTTTGAGATTGACGAAGTTAACGTTCTCTACCACGAAAAGCATAAACGCCGTTAAATCATGAAATATTTGCTCCACAAGAGTCGAATCTAGGACCTAAACTAGTATAGAGACTAACTAGGCTACGGACTTTTCGCTTCCAACAACAATATTAACTCCTTGCTATGGTCCCGTTCGGCTTACCTTATAATCCGTATTATTCAGTTTATTTTTTTAACCGGAGCAATATTTTCTTTTATAACAATTCAGCCAGAACAATGTTTTTCAGCCAATTCAGTCAAGTTTCAGCAAGCTGAACGGGACCTATATATCTAAAGAAGCCGCAATTTGTCAAGCAAAAAAAATAGTGGTTTCATATGCTCCCCCTCGTTCATGCGATAGTTACTTTGGACCCGTTCGCTTGGCTAAAAAATACGGTTCGAGCTAAATTGGTGTGAGAGAAAAATACTATTTCGACTAAAAAAACCAGCTAAACAGTGCCGCTTCTAAGGTCACCCAAACGGAGCCTTTATGACAAGTGGGCCAGCCACGTCATGATGACAAGTGGGCCTGCCACGCGCAGTTATGGCTATGGATGAAAACGGTACGGATATTTATTCGACCGTCCGTTCGACCGAACAAATATGAACACTTATCTGGATAGTTACTCGGATATCCGTTTTTTTTTCGGATACGGATACTAAAACGGATATCTTAGGCGGATATCAAATACGGATGTAATATCATCGATATCCGGCAGATATCGGATAATCCGGATAAGTGTCGGATATATCCGGATATTTAAAAACGGATATTATCCGGATATTTATTCAAAATTTAAAAATCACAAATTTGAACCATCCAAACTATCTCAAATGGAAAGTTGACCAAAACAACAATTGTAGATCTTGATGGGTTGAACAAACTTGGTATTCAAAACTTTTCAATTTGAAGTCATTTAGAGTTCATAATACTAGAGTCAAAGTGTTGTTTTTTCATTTGACCAAATTTGACTTGGTCAAACTTGCTCAAATGAGACACTAAATGACCTCAGATGAAAAAACTCTGAATACCAAGTTTGATCATCTCAGCAAGATCTACAATTGTTACATACCTCATTTTCCCATTTGAGAAAGTTTTATCAAACACTAGTCATAAATTCTTGAATCTCATATATACTTTCTGAAACTATGTCACACACTTATGAAATTTGAACTATATTTTGTTCAAACTTTCTCAAATGAAAAAATGGCCTATATAAGGATTGTATATATTGATGAGATGAACAAATTTGGTATTCAAAACTTTTCAATTTGAGACAATCTAGGGTTCCGAAAACTAGTTTGTAAACGTCAAAATTTAAAAATCACAAATTTGAACCATCCAAACTATCTCAAATGGAAAGTTGACCAAAAACAAAAATTGTAGATCTTGATGAGTTTAACAAACTTGGTATTCAAAACTTTCCAATTTGAAGTCATTTAGAGTTCATAATACTAGAGTCAAAGTGTTGTTTTTTCATTTGACCAAATTTGACTTGGTCAAACTTGCTCAAATGAGACACTAAATGACCTCAGATGAAAAAACTTTGAATACCAAGTTTGATCATCTCAGCAAGATATACAATTGTTACATAGCTCATTTTCCCATTTGAGAAAGTTTTATCAAACACTAGTCACAAATTCTTGAATCTCATATAGACTTTCTGAAACTATGTCACACACTTATGAAATTTGAACTACATTTTGTTCAAACTTTCTCAAATGAAAAAATAGCCTATATAAGGATTGTAGATCTTAATGAGCTGAACAAACTTGGTATTCAAAACTTTTCAATTTGAGACAATCTAGGGTTCCGAAAACTAGTTTGTAAGCATCAAAATTTAAAAATCACAAATTTGAACCGTCCAAACTATCTCAAATGGAAAGTTGACCAAAACAAGAATTGTAGATCTTGATGAGTTGAACAAACTTGGTATTCAAAACTTTTCAATTTGAAGTCATTTAGAGTTCATAATACTAGAGTCAAAGTATTGTTTTTTCATTTGACCAAATTTGACTTGGTCAAACTTGCTCAAATGAGACACTAAATGACCTCAGATGAAAAAACTCTGAATATCAAGTTTGATCATCTCAGCAAGATATACAATTGTTACATAGCTTATTTTCCCATTTGAGAAAGTTTTATCAAACACTAGTTACAAATTCTTGAATCTCATATAGACTTTCGGAAACTATGTCACACACTTATGAAATTTGAACTACATTTTGTTCAAACTTTCTCAAATGAAAAAATAGCCTATATAAGTATTGTAGATCTTGATGAGCTGAACAAACTTGGTATTCAAAACTTTTCAATTTGAGACAATCTAGGGTTCCGAAAACTAGTTTGTAAGCATCGAAATTTAAAAATCACAAATTTGAACCATCCAAACTATCTCAAATGGAAAGTTGACCAAAACAAGAATTGTAGATCTTGATGAGTTGAACAAACTTGGTATTCAAAACTTTTCAATTTGAAATCATTTAGAGTTCATAATACTAGAGTCAAAGTGTTGTTTTTTCATTTGACCAAATTTGACTTGGTCAAACTTGCTCAAATGAGACACTAAATGACCTCAGATGAAAAAACTTTGAATACCAAGTTTGATCATCTCAGCAAGATATACAATTGTTACATAGCTCATTTTCCCATTTGAGAAAGTTTTATCAAACACTAGTCACAAATTCTTGAATCTCATATAGATTTTCTGAAACTATGTCACACACTTATGAAATTTGAACTACATTTTGTTCAAACTTTCTCAAATGAAAAAATAGCCTATATAAGGATTGTAGATCTTGATGAGCTGAACAAACTTGGTATTCAAAACTTTTCAATTTGAGACAATCTAGGGTTCCGAAAACTAGTTTGTAAGCATCGAAATTTAAAAATCACAAATTTGAACCGTCCAAACTATCTCAAATGGAAAGTTGACCAAAACAAGAATTGTAGATCTTGATGAGTTGAACAAACTCGGTATTCAAAACTTTTCAATTTGAAGTCATTTAGAGTTCATAATACTAGAGTCAAAGTGTTGTTTTTTTATTTGACCAAATTTGACTTGGTCAAACTTGCTCAAATGAGACACTAAATGACC
The DNA here is from genome assembly GCF_019320115.1 of Miscanthus floridulus. NCBI lineage: Eukaryota > Viridiplantae > Streptophyta > Magnoliopsida > Poales > Poaceae > Miscanthus > Miscanthus floridulus. Next base: position 18,312,847 of record NC_089588.1, read on the forward strand.
TCAGATGAAAAAACTCTGAATACCAAGTTTGATCATTTCAGCAAGATATACAATTGTTACATAGCTCATTTTCCCATTTGAGAAAGTTTTATCAAACACTAGTCACAAATTCTTAAATCTCATACAGACTTTCTAAAACTATGTCACACACTTGTGAAATTTGAACTACATTTTGTTCAAACTTTCTCAAATGAAAAAATAGCCTATATAAGGATTGTAGATCTTGATGAGCTGAACAAACTTGGTATTCAAAACTTTTCAATTTGAGACAATCTAGGGTTCCGAAAACTAGTTTGTAAGCATCAAAATTTAAAAATCACAAATTTGAACCGTCCAAACTATCTCAAATGGAAAGTTGACCAAAACAAGAATTGTAGATCTTGATGAGTTGAACAAACTTGGTATTCAAAACTTTTCAATTTGAAGTCATTTAGAGTTCATAATACTAGAGTCAAAGTGTTGTTTTTTTATTTGACCAAATTTGACTTGGTCAAACTTGCTCAAATGAGACACTAAATGACCTCAGATGAAAAAACTCTGAATATCAAGTTTGATCATCTCAGCAAGATATACAATTGTTACATAGCTTATTTTCCCATTTGAGAAAGTTTTATCAAACACTAGTCATAAATTCTTAAATCTCATACAGACTTTCTAAAACTATGTCACACACTTGTGAAATTTGAACTACATTTTGTTCAAACTTTCTTAAAATAAAAAAAATGGCCTATATAAGGATTGTAGATCTTGAATCCATGACCATGACTCCATGAGACCCATGAAGCAATGTGCTTGGCTATTTCTACTCATGCCGCGAAGATTGGTGCTTATATGATGTTTGATGTATCTGTATCTTTATCTTATTTGTTGCTTTACTCTTTAGTCTTTCGGCTTAATCTAGATGGATTATGGACTCATAGAGTGGTGTAATGGTTTGCGCACGTATGATATATATATATATATGCTGCTTTTACTCAATATCCGAATAGATATTTGTATCCGACCTTCTCCGAATCCGATTCATACCGTATTCGATACTCATTATTCGTATCCGTAACCAAGTCAATCCGTATTCGTATATGTATCCGAACGCTATCCGTGTCCGAATCCAAATCCGAACAGAAATATAAAAACAAATATAATATGAGTGATATCCGTTCGTATCCGATCCGTTTTCCTCCTAGTTATGGCGCCACCCCCCGCCACGGGACACGAGCCAAGAACCGGTAGGTGGCGCGAACGACTCGTCGTCGTCGTCGTATCCGCGGGCCGGTTCCCGTTCCTCCCGCGAATGCGATGCCCCGATCCCCGCCCTGCTCCCCGTTCTAGTTCTAGACTAATCCCGCCTTTAATTATTCCCTCGGCCTCGGCTCGCGTGTTAATTCACGGATTAAACTCCCACACTGCACGAGTGCCGGGCGCAGAGCCATTCTCGCCCTCGCCCTCCGCCTCCGCAGACGAACTAATTGCCGGCTCGGTCCAAGTTTAGCGCGTCGGACCCTCGCTCCCCAATCTCAGAGGAATGGAGGTGGAGGCGGCGAGGCCAGATAAGCTGGAGCCTCCTCCCTCGCCGGTGAAGGGGGCCGGCGAGAATGGCGCGGCCACCAAGCTGCAGAAGGTGTACCGCAGCTACCGGACCCGCCGGAAGCTCGCCGACTCCGCCGTCGTCGTCGAGGAGCTCTGGTATGGCATCTTCTCCGGACCCTTTTCCTCTCCGGGGCCCATGCCTCTGGTGGTGTGGACATGTGGTTCCTTCCCCTCTGTTCCGTTCGATTTGGTGCTGAACAAGAGCGGCGACATGCGACCCCCTTTGGTCTTCTTGGGGATTGGCTTTTCCCTGGTTCTTGCGGGATCGTGTGTTGCGTTCCGTTCCATCGGAAGTCCACTCATTTGGAGATTTTGCTGTCCCAGGGGGGGAAAATGGCTAAATTTGGTTCTTGATGTTACGTTACGGGTGTTGGAAATCGGTTACACTTTACAAAAGAGTTTTCTTTTTTCCTGATGAGGTAGAGTTTTGATTGAGACTGATAGGATTTGTGATTGGGATGATCAATGAAGGTGGCAGGCGCTGGACTACGCGCGCCTGGAGCACAGCACCGTCTCCTTCTTCGACGAGCCCAAGCCGGAGACCGCTGCCTCGCGCTGGAACCGCGTCAGCCTCAACGCATCCAAGGTCAACTCCCAACTGCTACCACTACCAGAGAAAAGCCCCTCGTGTTCACCACAAACCAATTTGCTTCAGACTTCTTCAGTCCTCCTGACTCCTGTTGCTCATGTCACTGGCTTGCAATTGCAACAGGTGGGTCAGGGTTTATCCAGAGACGGCAAGGCCCTCAAGCTGGCTTTCCAGCACTGGATCGAAGCGGTGAGTACATAACCGTACTAATAATCCACTAGTACCGCCTTTTAGTTTAGTACAATTGCTTTGGATTTGGTGGTGTTCCTATGCGTCTGTGTGAAAGGAGGCTGCTTTCCATTATCAATTGACTTGGACTTTAGTCATGTGTGAACATGGTTCATAAAAATGCCCACCTGTTCAGCTCATAAAAGTTATGTCCGTTTCTTTGATACATTGATAGTCAGTTGTTTGCAATGCTAGATTGCAATGGAGCCTTTATAGCTGTATTCATTTGTTCTGTGTATGTAGATCGACCCGCGGCATAGATATGGGCACAACCTGCACTTCTACTATGATGAATGGTGCAAAAGCCAAGCAGGCCAGCCATTCTTCTATTGGTAAGAACCTCACTGCAATTCCAGAAGCTGTAATCACATTGGCAAATTCTGTTATTTGGACAAAATAGCACAATCGGCACAGCAGATGGAAAAGAGATGTACATATTAAAATGTCTACTCGTACCAGAGATTTCAGTTACCATAGGAATGTCTGTTCATACCTGGAATTTCAGTTATCAGTTTGATGGCATGACAATTTAAGTTAGTTTTTGTTCATACGTAGGCTTGATGTTGGAGAAGGAAAGGATCTAGACCTTCCTGAATGTCCAAGAGCTTTACTAAAGAAGCAATGCATTAGGTATCTTGGTCCGGTAAGATACGTTCCACCAACGGCTGCCTATCTTTATTTAGAGTCTGTGACATATATCCTTGCTGAAACTTTTCTGTGAAGAGCAGTAAGATGGCTTGACTTACTTCATCCACAAAATCTCATGTCGGTGTAATTATCATTATCTTTTCTAATAAAAAACTTTTCCCCAAGTTTGTCTTTATTTTTTTTATCAAATAAAACATGTATGTTTCATCAAGTGACTAAAATAAAACTGTTTTATGTATGAACTGCATTTGATGTAGCCTCAAGTCTGCATTATTGTTACATCTGAAATATGAATGGAATCCAATCACACCCTGGCCTGCTATTATTCACATTATATTTCATTTGTTCATCAATCTGGATGACTAATAAAACTACAATTGTTTTTTTTTGCAACGTTAAACATAGTTAACAACAGGAAAAGGGGTTTGTTTTAAGTTTTAACAGACTCTTTGGATGACTAATAAAACTACATTTGTCCATTGTTTTGCAGCAAGAGCGTGAGCATTATGAATACATCATTAACGAGGGAAAAGTTATCCATAAACAGTCTGGAGAACCACTTGATACAAGGGGTCCTAAGGGGACTAAATGGATATTTGTTATGAGTACAACAAAAAAACTTTATGCTGGCAAGGTATTTTGTCTGCTTTTACTGTCTTACAATGACTTTGCACTCTGCTGAAACAATATTATACCTTTGTTGCATTTCGCTACTTTACTTCTGCTAAACCTATTTCTATATATCCATCAGAAACAGAGAGGCGTATTCCAGCACTCCAGCTTTTTGGCAGGAGGTGCAACTATAGCTGCTGGAAGATTTACTGCAGAAAATGGAGTAATCAAGGTATTATTTTTAGCGACCAATGCCTACTGGAATGTTTGTTTTGTATCACAGTATTTTACTTTCTTGTATTCCTGCTTGTGCTATTCTTACTTTTGGTCAAAAAGTTTTATTTGTGTCTATGAGTTGATTCATTCACTGTGTGTGATCCTCCAGACCATTCTTTTCTGTTCCATAGGTTCACATGATTACCTATTTTTGACAATCCATTTGTAAAGGACAAATATGAAATATAAACCAGAACATTGATATAATATGAAATATAAACCAGAACATTGATATCCATGTATAGAGTATATTTTGCACAACTTTTTTGGCAGTCTATTGGTAACTATAGTTTCTGAATCTACTAATGTCTAGTACACATCAGATATCTACTTATCTTGATTCAACCACTGTGCAAGCTGATGTGGACTCTAGATGACTATGTTGCATCCTTCTACTTTTGAGCTATGCGGCATATAACAATCTCAGTTTGTTACTTTGATTACACCATGTTAGTGTACTTTTTCATTGATGCACTTGGCTAATTCTTTTATTTGTTCTGGATTAAGTCCATCTGGGCGTACAGCGGTCACTACAAACCTAGTGCAGAGAACCTCCGCAATTTCATGAACTTCCTTGAAGAGAATGGAGTCGACCTCAAAGAAGTTGAGGTACACTATCTTAAACATTCACAGTTGAAATTATGCTCGTGCCACCAAATGGTAGATGGTTTCATTTAGTGAGCTTTGTTTTTGGTCGCAGGTGCGCTCATCCACCAGAGAAGACTACAACGAAGATCCAGTGCCTAATGACTCACAGAAGTTTACTTCAGCTATCATGGAACCAGATCTTCCACAAGTGGTTCCCCCTCCAAACACCACAGAAGGCAATGAAGGAGACAACGCTCCTGAAGAACAAGCCAGGCCAACCTACCAAAGGACCTTATCGGGTGGTCTGCAAAGCCCTAGAGCCACCGAAGTCCCCCAGAAGGCGATTCTCGAGAGGATGAAATCCAAGAGCGAGTCCAAGTCCTATCAGCTCGGGCACAGGCTGTCCCTTAAATGGAGCACTGGGGCTGGTCCGAGAATTGGATGTGTCAAGGACTACCCAATGGAGCTCCGGATGCAGGCACTGGAGATGGTGGATCTGTCGCCAAGGGCATTGACTCCGTCGGCGTCAAGGAAACTGCCTCCTTTGTCCCCCACTAAAGTCACATCGCCAACATCACCGCTTGCGTCAATTCAGGCCTCCCTGCCCCAGCCAAGTTAGGAACTTAGAGTAGCTTATTATGCCACCACGCAAATAGCACGAAACCATGCTGTTCAGCTGGCCAGTTACTGCTATTCTGGAATATCATTTTTCAGCACTGCAAAGATCACATGCCTGGTTTGTCCATGCTGCTTCTCCGCTGTCCTGTGGTTCCATTCAGAGAAGCACAGTGCAATGTTCTCCAACTGAAATAGGCTATGGGCAGAATCTGTCACATTTCAGATATGATAGCTTGGAAGCAGATGTGATAGTATGTTTCATTACCGTGGTTAAGGAACTTGCTTTTATATTGTATCCTTTGTAAATGGAATAATGAACACAGCATTACATGTGTCAGTCCTCAGAGCTCAGCAGTAGTCTGCTGGCCATCAGATAAAACCGCTATGCATTCATCAAGAACAAGGTGTATACTCTCAAGTCAGCACATCAGTATAGCAGCCTTAGCATAACATGATGTATTTTGCCTGTTTTGCATTGACCATTGAAAATTCTTCAGGGGTCCTCAGACCTCAGCAAACACAGGTAGCTGCAGAGTGAGAGCCTTTGTGCTGAGCCCATCATTGCAGACGGGCCTAGGAATCATTTCTTTTCCTTCCAAAGATGGGCCTCGCTAGAAGTTTTCTCTTCCCCTCGGAATTCTGTTTTCTTCGTGCTCTGTATTTTGACGTACAGCTCTAAAGAGAATATCGTTTCAGGACAAAAAGCACACACGTCAAGGGTCAAGGGTGAAGCTAGGGGAGAAAAGGTTCTTGCTGTCTGAGTGATGAAATGAGTTACTATGGATTACAAATATACACTTTTTCTGCATCTGAATTCAGTTAAAAAGTCAGGATGTCAACTAGCCATCAACAAGCACACAATCTTCTTTAGATAAGGGGGTGTTTGGTTCCACGGACTAAATTTTAGTCCATATCACATCGGACATTCGGATGCTAATTAGGAGGACTAAACATGAGTTAATTATAAAACTAATTACACAGATGAAGACTAATTTACGAGACGAAATTATTAAGCCTAATTAACCCATCATTAGCATATATTTAATGTAGCACCCATCATTAGCACATATTTAATGTAGCACCACATTGTCAAATCATGGACTAATTAGGCTTAAAAAATTCGTCTCGCAAATTATTCACAATCTGTGTAATTAGTTATTTTTTTAAGTCTATATTTAATACTCAATGCATGTGTCAAACATTCGATGGGACATGAACTAAAATTCAGTCCAAGGAACCAAATATGCCCTAATTACTTCACATGCAGTACGCCATGAACAAACACGCATCCGTGAGCAACCTGGTGTCCTATCACTCTACCAGACATTCAATCTTTAATGCAGAAAATGCAAAACCTCCTAAATACTTCTGCTCCATAGATCTCTCTCTTCCAGGTTTAACTTACAATTAGCTTCCTCAACATAGCAATGCTACGATATTTCACGCAACAAAATGGTCAGCGCCGAAACTACAACACTTGGATACAATGTTTTCTGATCCAATACACCTAAACACATAATGCTGAATCAGCCAGTCTCATGCAAGATGTGTCAAGCTCAACAGTTCTTTCGAAACACAGGATGGATACTAACAAAACCTCTCACACCGAGCAACAGTTTCATTTATTTGCTCAAGTACCTTGGGCAAATCCGCAATATTAGCTTTGATCTTGGATTTGAGGATCTTTACTTTCTCAAGCTCTTGGTCATCTTCGTTGACTGATGTTTCCAAGACAACTGGAACTTCTGCAATATCAATGGACGTGTTAGCAGTTATATTATGGTATAAATAAAAAACTATAACATAATAAATCAAAGCATGCCGAGCCTGGGAAACATCAGTTGTCTCTGAAAATGTTGGAGTTTTCAATTTCTGAAATTATAACAGACCAATACAAGCGAATTGTGGCAACTGGCAAACTAGCAACAACAGATGTAAAAGACTAGCCATTTTTAAATTTTGATAGGTATATTTGAACTGTGCAAGCATAACTTGGTACATAAAGTCAAACTTCTCTAACTTCGACAATGTTTTTAGAAAAATATAGTAAAACTAGAGGTTTAAATAAATGCAATATCAAAACATATTTCATAGGTGATCTTTTATCCTGTATCCACCTGTTGGTGTATTTTTCTATAAACTTGCTCAAAGTTTACGAAGCCTGGTTTAGGACAAAGTAAAAGTGAACTATAATTGCAATGGGGGGAGTATTAACATTGCCACAACTAGCAAAGGCAGTGGAAATTGGTGATTAGTACCATTTAACAACGGAGCGCTGTACGAAAATTCACTAAACCACATCCATAGGCAAACAATGGATTCTGAATATAGGCCAGAAATTTGCCATGCCAGGAAAACTAAATCTCTTCATTTTTACTCTCGCTCAAAGTCATAGGCTTTTAGACAAATATATATAAACAAAGGCTTCCCCAAATGTAACCACGCAAAACCGGGTGGCCTTGCGTATCCAAAATTAATCCCCCCTAAAGTGACAATTTCTTCACGTATGCCGCCGAGAACAAATCCACGGAACACACACAAATAGCATCACCGCCACACAACACAAGAGGGCGGAGCAGTCTCAAACCCTAGCACGGCACGGTAGCTTGGCTGGCAGGAAGAGGGGGCGTACCGAGACGTGCGGGAGGGCGGAGCGCGGCGAGGCGGGAGAAGGCAGCGTCGGGGAGGCGCGTGGCGGTGCGGCGGAGGTGCTCGAGGGTGCGGCGGTCCAGATCGGCTACCTCGCTCTCCACCTCCGCCTCGTCCTCCGCGGCTGCAGCGGGGGCCGGAGCCTTGCACTTGCGCTGGTCGGGCGGGGCTCCACCAGTCTGGCCTGGCGCGAGCGAACCGCCAGCCATGGTGTGGATTTGGGAGCGGCCGGCTGCAAGGAGGGGCTGGCAGGTCGCGAACAGGCCGGGGCCGACGAGGCAGGGAGCAGAGCGGATTCAGTTTGGGGGAGGAGCGCAGGGTGCGACCGTGCGTGACGAGCAGATAGGCCCGGCCCGGTTCAAAATTAGGGGCTCCTCAGACATGGGCCCCGCATGGGTTAGGTCGGCCCAGATACGAATGGAAAAATTAGGACACATTCAGAGCAGAAATACAACTAAAAAACGAAACACTTGCAACATACATCTAAAAGCAGATAAAATACTTGAAACGTGCATCTGAAACACTTACAAAAACACATAAAAAACACTTGAAAACCGTTGTAAAACATACGCAACATCCAGATAAAACACTTGCAATATATGTGTTAAACATATGGAACATTCAAATAAGCACACTTACAACGTAAGTCTAGAAAAAAAATAGGCAAAACATTGGGAACAGAAGATTGCAACATACGTGTACAACCATTGCAACATATATGCAACGTCTCGATCTACTTTTGCAACATCCGTATTAAACACTTGCAACATATCTCTGAAACATCTGAAACACTTGAAACATACACTTGCAACATGCGCTTTCAGTACAATGTCACCTTGCTGCTTGGACGAATGGACGCTCGTCGTTGCAGAGCTCGATGGCGGCGCGGAGGTCGACGGCGGCGCATGGAGCTCGCTGGTGCAGCAGTGGCATGACCCTCCTGCGATTCTCTATCGCCTGCTCACGGCCTAGGCTCGCGCCTATCGGCGTGGCCCTGTTGCTCTCGCTCGACCGTAGTCGTGTCCAGCGTTGTCCGCTCGCAGGGGATTGGGGGCAGTCGGCAATGGGGTGCAGCGCGGTGGGGGAAGGGCACGACGCGATGCTACGACGGGGGATGGGACATGGTGGGAAAGGGGGCGTAGCGGGGCAGGCGGATGAGCGGCTCAGAATCTCAGCACGCCGCGACGAACAGATGAGTGGAGTGAGGATTTTTTTTGAGAGGCCGATCTGCTGCGCTGCGCAAGACTGGGAGCCAAGTCCGATGGGACGGACGCCCGGGAATGAGACGGCAAGCTAACCAGTAGTAATCATTTTTTTAATTTTAACCGTTTTTTGAATATAATTTTAAATCTAACACTGTCGGATTTTTTTTAAAACTAACACTTTTGGCCGCGCCTATTTTCGTGGCGCGGCAGAGGGCTGACATGGTGGTGACCCAGTCCGCTGACCGCTGACGGGGCAGGGCTCTGCCGCGCCACCGGTTTTGGCGCGGCACTGCCGCGCCCTGATTCATGGCGCGGCAGGGCCAAATAAATATAGCGCGCGAGCCACCCGCCCGCAAGCACCCCTGCCCGCCCGCGCATGCCGCCAGCCAGCCGCCGCGCCCCGCCGCCGCCCAGCGCACGCCTCCGGCGCCCGCACGCAGCCGTGCCCGCCCACGCCCTCGCCGGCCACTCCCGCCAGCCGCGCCCGCCCGCGCCTCGCAGTACCCTCGCCGGCCGCGCCACGAACGCCGGCGCGTCAAGGCCGCCCGCTCCTAAGGTACCTCTCTTGATTTAAAGTTATTTTGATTGTTATTGTATTATGATAATTAGTTTGTGATTTACGTAGGTAGTTTTTAGATTTTAGGTATTTATTATTTAGTTTGTGATTATTATTGTTTTAGGATATTTAGTTTGTGATTGATTAGGTATTTATTATTTAGTTTGTAGTTAGTTATTTAGTTAGGGATTGTAGCGAGCCAGTCGAGGGATTGTAATTCATTCGAACGTTTCGATCGTGGGTTAATCCTATCGTGGCCGTAACGCTGAGCGTAACTCGCTCCCTCGCTTCTTGGTTGGTGTTTATTTTACGATCTCTAGCCCCTATCCACGTCCATAGCACATGACCATCGGGCTTTACCTCTTTCGCTCGCTTGTTTATCCTAGCCTTGTACCGATATATACATGTGCTTTCATATTGCATTACAAGTAGTTCAAATTTTGCAATGCTACATAATGTTAATTTAAATTTTGTTAATTTGAATACTCTAACGTTTTGTTTATCAATTTGTAACAGGATGGCCCCTCCCACGCAGCACCCGTTGTACCCCATTCTTGAGGTGGAGTATGACGACCAGCACCGAGCACACATCTTGAGCGACAACGACGCAGAGGTGGCCTTGCCTCCTTTGAGGCCCCGCACGCACACCAGGGCGCATCAGTGGGACGAGCGTTACGTGCCGTACATACGGCGTGCTGGCTTTCTCGAGCTTGTCCGTGTTGTCAACCACGGTCTTCCGCCCCTTGACCCAGCACTACTTACTGCAGCTGTAGACAGGTGCGAGTGCATTCATTGTACGTAAACTTTCTTTTAACAAATTTGAGACTACTAACAGTCGTTCTATTCTTATAACAGGTGGAGGCCTGAGACCCACACGTTCCACCTACCTTGTGGCGAGATGACCTTGACGTTGCAGGACGTGAAGGCTATTTTAGGCTTTCGGTTGGGAGAACTTCCAGTGACAGCGATAGTTGTTAACGATCACTGGAGGGAGCTGGTGGCTCAGTTTACTGGTTTTCTTCCACCAGACAACGAGGCCTCCAAGAAAAATAAGTGAGAAATTCAAGTCTATTTAATACTTGCATTGCTTTACAGCTGGCATCGGGTCTCATTTTCTTTGATCAATTACAGGAAAAGTTCCGGTGTTTCGTCGTCCTGGATCACAGAGCGCTTTGAGTACTTGGATCCACAAGCTGAGGAGGCACAGATGGATAGGTTCGCTCGAGTGTGGCTCTGGCACTTTCTTGGTGCTTTCCTCTTCCCAGACGCCTCGGGCAACACCATCAGCTGGATCTTCCATGACATACTTCGCCAGCCATGGGAGAACATAGCAGGGTACAGCTAGGGCAGCGCAGTCCTAGCATGGACGTATCGATAGCTATGCGTTGCCTGCCGTCGTACCTCAGGACATGCGAACATTGGCGGTTGCTCCTACCTACTCCAGGTTTGGTGTTGGGAACGATTGCCCGTTGGGAGGCCCCTTAATAATGGTTTACCGGTAAGTACTTTGGTTCATTATATTCTTCCAGGCAGTTAGATATGATGAGATTATTTGTTGCTAATTCGTTATCGTATTGAATGCAGCAATGGAACGGGCATGATACACTCCCTACAGCTCTGTATATCTGGACGGAAGCACAGTTAGTTAGAGGGAATGCGTGGCGCAAGTACAGGGAGTATACGGATGGTCTCGATGTCCCGACACAGCACCAGGTTACGCTCTCTATACTATCGTAGCAGTGTCTTCTTCGATGTACACTATATCACAACCTAACACAATTACGAAATTTCAGGTGTTTTGGTGTCCTTGGGATTCTCCGGAGCTCTAGGACTATCTGAGTCCTATCACTAGGGACGAGTCACACGAGTATCGCTGCGACGTCCCTCTTTATTTTCTTCCATGTGGTCGAGATTCACTTACACATCCGGGTCTGCAGACAGTTTGGAAGAATGACATGGTGCACACCACCGCTTTACTCTACCAATCAAGAATTGCATGGGTGCGTTATCGATTAATAACAATGCTACAATTTAGAGGTGTGTTCTGTACAACTAACATCGTTTTGTTGTAGGTTTGACTGCAGGAAGAGGTACAAGACCAAGGATTGACGCGTGACACATAGCTCGTACATCCATTTGTGGCAGACCAGAGTACCACATGCGGTCCTTGAGGGTCCTCCACACGACCAACACACCTTCGATGAGTACCTGCGGTGGCTTCATAGGTCTACGAGGACACATATCAAGCCCCCGTATACTGACGTGGCGATTGACGAGGACTCAGAGGAAGATGTCATCGAAGATGTGTACGGCATCACCACTAGGGAGGACACACAGCTACAGAGAGCCCCGCTTCAAAGATACGTGGTAAGATACTTGAATGGTACAATTTGTTATCCATTTGGTATTAAGTATGTGTACTAAAACTATCCAACCGCGTTTCTATACCCAGGCGACACAATTGTCAATGATGTTGAACAAAGCAGCGTTCCGGCTTCACGAGTCTAGAGGGCAGGGGCCAGGCGTTCTCGCGGCTTTTGTGGAGGTAAACATAAACTTTTCCTTTTCGAAAATATTTCTTTATTGTATATGCGTTTGGCTAATGAACTAACTTTAACGTCTATTTATGCAGAAGGTGAAGAAGAGTTGCAGGAAGCTAGCTCAGAAGTTGAGCTGCATGGACACCCCTTATGAGGAACCGCCACTCCCCGCGCGGTCGGGTGGCACGTTTTCAGCCTCTTTGAGGACACCAGCCGGCTCTTCTCAGGCGATGACGCAGGGTGCCACTTCCGCGGTGCGTACACCACCACATCTTAGCGCTGGGAAAGACCCTACAACCGAGGACGAGGAGGACGATGACGAACCCCCAAGCTTCCGTGGACAGCACGACCAGTGGGACGAATGGTCGCAGGACGAGATCGGCATGTCTCAGCTAGGTGGTGCCCCATTTGGCACCCAAGGAGCCTCACAGGTACTAACAAAGATAGTTTGTTTCAGTACGTAGGCTCCATGAACTAACGATCATAAAGAATTATAAGTAATCGTGCATATCATATACCTGCAGGGTACGAGCCGTACGCACCGTCGACGCGACCATACCGACGTTGGCTACACTCCCAATGTGTTGCCAACAAATTCGAAGAGACAGTGGCGTCCGAGGGATCCTTACACTCCTGGGTCTTAGTTTGTTTAGGTCAAACGAATATTGACATCTGAAACTTGCGGGGTTATTTGGTTATTTTATGTCAAACTTATGTCAAAACAATGAATATGTTATGTGGCAGCTTGTCAACTTGCTTCTTATTCGTTTCGTTGAGTCACGGCAACACTGCCGGTGAGATTAAGTATCCTGCAGTCCCGGCGTATCTAGACACCGATGGTAATTTTTCGTAGTTGATTAGTTAAAATGGTGCATAACCATATTATGAAAGACGAAAAACTAATCATTGGCTTATCAAATTCTCTATTCGGCCGTAAAAAACTCAACAATATACTGGCGCGACGCGTTTCGATTCTACCATCCATGTAGCCCGGGCCGGCGGCGGGCGCAGCGGCCAGGTGGTGTGGCTGCTCGTGCGGTATGTTTGGTCCGGCTGCGCCACTCAACACGGCGCGTCACTGCCGCGCCATGATGGGTGGCGCGGCAGGACCGGCCACGTCAGCGGCCCCCGGCCGCCCCACGCCACGTCAGCCCTATGCCGCGCCACCATGCATGGCGCGGCACAGGCATTTGGCCGCGCCAGGGCAATAGGCGCGGCCAAAAGTGTTAGTTTTTTTTAAAAAAATCGTCAGATTTAAAATTATATTCAAAAAATGGTTAAAATTAAAAAAAATCTAATCAGGCAACTTATTAATTATACGACAATCATCCATGTTTAGTGAAGTTGTCACTAACATATGGCATTGCCACGACTTCACGAGCTCAGGTTAGGATTAAGGTTGAGGACGACACAGAACACGATGCTCCCACGCGTACCTGCTGCGCGCGTTTGATGATTCGCAGGCCAACGGCGCTGTCGAGCTCCGATCGGGCATGGAGCGAGAGCGACCGGCCGCCGGCACCAACGAATGATATGCTCTGAGCGTGACCTGAGCCGAGAGCTAGCGATGGAGGACGAGAACTAACGCGAATGGGAATGTGATGCTCCGCCTCCTGTCCACAACGTAGCATCATATGGTCTGTGGTGTGTGGTCTGTCTCGCGCCGCGCGCTCGAGCTCTCTTTCGCAACCAAACCAAGCTGCTGCTTTGTTGCTCGTTCCTTCGTTCTTCTGAGATCGAAGTCGTCAGGAAATGGAGGCGGCGGCTCTGCCTCGTCCGGCGGCGGCGGGGAGCGGCGGGAGTGGCGCGGCGACCAAGCTGCAGAAGGTGTACCGCAGCTACCGGACCAGGCGGAGGCTCGCCGACTCCGCCGTCGTCGTCGAGGAGCTCTGGTAAGTGGTAACAGCGAAACAAGTCAAACAAACCGTTATCTGAGTTTTGAAGCGATTGCAAATTTGCCACAGTTTTGAATAGTTATATTCGAATATATTGACAGTTATAGCATGAGACTTAAGATCTCAACAAAAACAATACCCAAGCAAAAAAAAAAAGTGCAGTCATGAAAATATCGAACTGACAAGCAAAAGTATACAGGAAAAAAAAGGAATGTACAGTTCTTCCTCTTTTATGAAATATATGTTTCAAAAGGATCCAGTAGAAGGCAGAGGGGATTATCATAATGTTTTGGGAAAAAAAGTACGAAAAATATTCGTAGGAATCATGCAGGAATTTTATAGGAATCAATTCAATTCCACAGAAAAAACACAGGAACATGAATTATTTTCCGTGTTCAAAACATGCCCTAAATTCGTGAGAAGCAGGGTGAGCCTGCGAGAGAGAAAGAGACGAGTGAGAAAGGAAATGAGAGGAAAGAGGAGTCTAGGAGGGTGACGTCAGCAAGCCCAAGTATATTATATTAGCCTTTTTTACATATATTTTGCTCAAGATATTGTTTAGAAAATATAACGTGGATTCTAGATTTCAGCTTGCACTTTCCAAATGGTATGGACTCCTATATAAGAGGTGATCAAATTAAATAGTTTGCATCCAGTTATGAAGTTAATTTGGAGCAAACCCAGAATGGAAAAAACATATTAGATCAAAATCCACCATTTTTATTTTGTTTCTATTTTAACATATAAAAAAATCTAGAATTTTTTCTATCACATCACATACATATAAGTACATAACACAGTATAGTTTAAGTAGACTGGTACGTGCTCATATGTATGATTTGTTCCATGAAAAAAAAATCTCATTTCTCAAATATTCTGGTGTTCCAAGAAAACTGAATTGATTCTTACTGTATTTAAATAACTTTTAATTGACATCGAGGGGTTAAGATTTGATGGATTAATGAAGGTGGCAAGCACTGGACTTCGCGCGACTTAACTACAACACTATCTCCTTCTTCGACGAACCCAAGCCTAAGACTGCAGCCTTGCATTGGAATCGTATTAGCCAAAACGCGTTGAAGGTTGTCTCAGTTGCTACCTCAAAAATCTTGATTAATCATACATTTTAGGATATCTGCTTTTGTTCAGAGTTCTCATACATATTGTTCTTATATTGATAACTTTTGGCCATACTTATGTGCCTGACACAGGTGGGGCACGGTCTCTCCAGGGAGGCCAAGGCTCTCAAGTTGGCTTTTGAGCACTGGATCGAGGCTGTGAGTACAATTAGTACAAACCCACTAATATTTATCCACAAAATCCATTTTACTACAATAGTATTCTTAAGATTTTCTGATGTGTCTACATGTGGGTGAAAAGAGGTCACTTTCCAATATCACTTGATTTGAAAATTTTACTTAGTGTGAACACTAATCATTAGAAGTCCACATATTGCTCTTAGACAAATTTCTTTCAATCTCTCTATAAAATTTTTTATTTGCAACATTTTAGAATTAATGGTGGCATGATATCACTATATACATTTGTTATTGTGTAGATTGACTCGCGACATCGCTCCGGGCACAACCTGCGCTTCTACTATAATTTATGGTGCCAAAGCCAAGCTGGTCAGCCCTTCTTCTATTGGTGAGAACTTGTAATATTTGCATGTTGCATTTGTGGAACAAATTGAAGCAATTTGCATATAACATATATATGACAATAGAGATACATAAAAAAATGTTTGGAGGTATCAATTGGTAGTGTTATTGCTGGAAATTTCAGCTAGCTCCTATGCATTTGTAGGCTTGATGTCGGGGATGGAAAAGATGTGGATCTTCCCGAGTGTCCAAGAACTTTGCTGAAGAAGCAATGCATAAGATATCTTGGTCCTGTAAGAAATGTTCTACTATGGATGGCTATCTATCTAAAAATCATATATATTATGATCAAAGTATTTCAAGAAGAGTTGTATAAGGGCTTGATGAAGTTCACCACCAACACACCCCTGACTTTGGTCCAGATAAAATTTTGTAATTAAATACCACTATCCTTTTAGTATAAACACAAGTGATCATTTTAAAAAAAAAAATCTCAAGCTCAACAAACTTTTGTTAGGTTTCTTGTAATATTGTTATTACTGTTATGTTACCTTGTATACAATGCAAACTGCATTTTAGATGGCATCAAGTCTCGATTGTTGTTACACAAGAAACAGGAATATAATTGGGCATTCCTGGTCTACTTCTTATCACACAATTATTCCTTTTCATCATGAATCATGACATATATAAAAACTTTCGAGTTCAAAAACAACACAACACTAAGAACTGGAAAAGTGAATTACATGTCTTCATTTTATTTCTAGTATACCTATTAGCAAGTGGTTGTAAGTTTCCATGTCTTCATTTTGTTTCTAGTAAACCTATTAGCAAGTGGTTGTATGCTCATATATACTTCGTAAATGTTTTGTAGAAAGAACGTGAGCTCTATGAATACATTATTACCGAGGGAAAAATTATCCATAAGCAATCTGGAGAACCACTTGATACAAACCAAGGTCCTAAAGAGGCTTATTGGATTTTTGTCATGAGCACAGCAAGAAGACTTTATGCTGGCAAGGTAGCTTGTCTACTTTTACAAGGATTTCCATGTGTGCATTGCTAAGAAACAGTCTTTTATCATATTTGTTTTAGCTTATGATTTGGACCACTACCTATCTCTATAACCTGATTTATTCATCTAGAAGGAGAAAGGTGTATTTCAGCACTCTAGCTTTTTAGCAGGAGGTGCCACCATAGCGGCTGGGAAATTTACTGTAAAAGCTGGAGTAATCAAGGTAGTATTGTGTTGTGCAATAATGCCCTATGAAAACTTGTGCTTTATTGTGATATAATTAATTATTGGTTCAAGAAACTTTATTGGTATCATATTCTTATGTAACATAGTGCTATCCACCCTCCCTCCCATCCTAGTATTTCTTTCCTAGCTATTCCTTGATTTCATGTCTATTGTATACATTTTCTAGATTACATGCAATATTTACCTAGGATTAGTGGATATTTGAAAAATATATGATGTGATTTCTGGAGTTAGAATAGCATAAAGGTATGTTGTATATTTCTTACTATACTTTTCGATTTGCTACTTATCAAGCTATTGGACAATAGAACATCGACTTTGTTTCCCTATTTCCTTTTTATCCATGAGCAAATGATAATATTTTTTTCATATTCCATATATTTCCTTGATTTTGTGTTTATTTACATGTCCAATTCTGATTTTTTTTTACTGTCTTATCTTGATCAGTCCATCTGGGCATATAGTGGTCACTACAAACCAAGCACAGAGGATCTCAATAATTTCATGAAATTTCTAGACGAAAATGGAGTTAATCTCAAAGAAATTGAGGTACATCAATGCAACCATAACTTTGACTTACCTATACATGTCCGCCTAGATGGTTTTATTATATATATGGAGCTTGTTTTGGTTATTCAGATGAGGCCATTCACCAAAGAAGACTACCATGATGGTACAATGCCTAGTGAAGCACAAAACGTTGTTGTTGATACCAATCCTCCACAAGTGCTTCTCTCTCCAAACACAAAGGAAGGTCATGAAGGCAAGGATGCTCCTACAGAACAAGCAGAGATAACATATCGTAGAGCCTTATCAGGTGGTCTACACAGCCCCAAAGGCACCGATGTCCCTCAGAAGGCAATTCTTGAGAGGATTAAATCCAAGAGTGAGACTGAATCTTATCAGCTTGGCCTCAAGTTATCCCTAAACTGGAGCACTGGAGCTGGCCCTAGAATTGGATGTGTGAAGGATTATCCAACAGAGCTTAGAATGCAAGCTCTTGAAAAGGTACACCTGTTAACAGGGGCATCAACAATACCACAACATCGCTGCTCGAACAAGCTCAAGAATGTCATGACCCGGCTAGCAAGTTAGAAGCCTAGAAGATCTTATGACACGTGCACAACTCAGCTACCGTGCTCGACGACATGAAATAAACCTTATGCAGTTTAGCTATTGGAACTATATATATAACTATAAAGATGCATTGTGATTGTGTTGTGTACTGGAAAGCTTATGCTCTTGGTGTTTTCTTGGATCTACCTTTGAATTTACTGTATTGAAAAGTTCATCAAGTGTTACGAGCTATCGATTTAAGTTGTTGCAGAAATAGTGTTAGTACATAGTAGTGCAAGTGGCCTAGGCATATGCGTATCCGCCGCCCCGCCACGGCCATGACATGGAGCGGGGCATCGACGAGGCGACGCTCGAGGCGTTCCCGGCGGAGGCGAGGAAGGCGCCCGCGGCAGCGCAGGCGTGCAGCATGCTGCTGCCCCATTTGCCTCGACAAACGACAACTACAGCGACGGCGACGTGGTCCGGGTGCTCCCTGACTGCGGCCACCCTGTTCCACCGGCCTGCGTCGACCCCTGGCTCTGGCGGCGGCGGCCCACGTGCACGTGCCCGGTCTGCCGTCGCCGCTACCGAGCCCCATGCGCACGCCGCTCGCCGAGGTCACACCACTGGCGACCTCAAGTGCGCGCAGCTGCAGCAAGAGCTCCCCGAGTGACCTCCCATCGACCTTGACCGCAGAGGCATCTCCCGGTGCGCGGCGCGCCTTGCTGCCGCGTGGTCTTGGTCCTCAGAGTCGTCGGCGGCCCAGCTGAGTGAGTGCGGGAGAGGGATGCGGCAGGGGAGGTCACTCGGGGCCTGCGTCGTGCTGTATGACCTGGCCCATCACTGTCCACGCTGGCTGGCACGGGTGAGACAAACATAAACATGAGCCATGACCAATGACGAATAAAAAAAAAACATGAACCATGAGGACATGAGGTCGGCACTCTGGGAGGCGACCATCACTTTGGGCCGGGGCCGCCAAAAAGCTGGTACGTTTCGTGCTGAAACCAGCCCAACAAGGATGACGACTACACTTGCGTTGCTGGGCTCATCCGGTCGAATGAGCCCATGGCTAAGGCATCATCATCTTGGAGTCTTTTTTTTTTAATATGATTTTTTGCGATCATCATCCTTTGGTTTGGAGTCAAGCATCCAACATTATGGTGGATGGATTCTTCATCACTGGCTGCAATTTTTTTTAAATGTTTTATTATTAATTAATAATCGACGCAACAAGAAAAAGAATCGCTGGTTCGGGTGACGAGTCACTAGTGGGACGGACCCATGTCTCTGTCTCTCATGTTCACTACACCTGAGGTCACCTACAGGGAAGATGCAGTCACGTCGTTCTCACATCACATGTAACTAGAGTACATCCGGTGGCGTCTCTGCTCCTTTTTTTTTTCCTTTTTCGGGAGGGAGGGAAGGTGCCTGCTTTGGGGCAGCGACTTTCATCTGCGTCAACGGTACACCGACTTGCATGCATTTTATTTATGCCACGTCACATAGCATGATCATTGTAACTGCAGTTCCTGCGCCCTTTATCCAGCCCTTTATTTACCCCCTTTATACACCCAGCCGCTGGCATATGCATCTGCTTTTTGCAGTGTGCAGCAGCTGGAGTACCATCTTTACCTCTTTGGTGAATCAGCAATCCATGCTCCCCATCTTTTTACCTTTTACCTGAGAGTGCCTGAGCAGCAACAGGTAAAGGTCGCTCAGCGATCGGCCGGTCAGCGATGCACCACGGCTGCATTGCATCTGCTGCAGTCTAGAAGTAGGCGCCCACCGGTGCAGACGCGCGGCAGTACGTGTTCGATGTTTCAGCCGACGTGCACGAGCGCGGCGCGCCGGAATCTCCACTGGCCACTGCGCCGCTCCCTCATCATCACCTCGGCGTCTCGTGTCCCTCGGTTAGAGCCCAAAGCCTCAGCCCTGGCCCAGTCCACGCCGCGGCCGGACTCATTGGTGCCCCGGCCGGCAGCCCAGCACCGCGTATCATTCGCATGCCCCATGTCTGATGCCTGCATCCCCCGCCATTCTGGAGTATCACGATGAGCAGCTTCGACCAATGACTTTGTACTACTACGTAGTATCTTGCTTGGAACGTACTAATACAACAAGTGACACGATTCCAACATGATACAAATCCTGAGGTCCTGCTTGGAACACAAGACGTTCGTTCACCTCTGACATTTCCTGCGTTCCAAGCAGCACCCCCTAACATATATTAGAACAAGAACGCTACAGCCTACAGGGACAGGGTTGTCCTGACCAAGGCAGCCAGGCGTCAATGGCACGGCGCGCGGCCGCCAGGTTATTGGGTAAAGCCGGGACACGAGCTCTCTCGGAGTCGCAGACACGCAGCCGGCAGCCACTTGAGGCGACAGCGCGCCCTGCCTCCTCCGTCAGCCCGTCCGTCCGGACGCCTCGTGCGCGCCATGCGCCGTGGTCCATCCGCCCCCCACCACTTGCACGCGCCTGGCCCCCGCCGGACTCGGACAAGAGGAGGTGCCTGCCTGATTGGGGCCCACCCCACCCCGGCGAGACGACTGAACCGACCTACCGACCGACCGGCAGTGCCGCGCGCGGCTTCTTCCTCGTGCGCGCACGCCCGTACGACCAACGCCGGACAGACACGGCCGAGGCTTCTTCTTCTTCTTCTAGTAGTACTCCACGGGCGTGCCAGGACAACTATCGTCCGACACGTCGCCGTCATCGTCGCCGCAGTCGCCCTTGCCGTTGCTCCCGCCACCACCAGCCTTGTTGGCGACGCTGAAGGGCGGCGGCACGTAAGGCGGCGTGGCGCAGCGGAGGAGCGCCCAGTTGACGCCAGCGAAGAAGGGGTGGCGCTTGATGGCGGCGGCGCCGACGGTGGCGCCGAGCCTGCGGGCGGGGTCCTTGGCGAGCAGCGCGGTGACGAGGTCCCTTGCGGCGGACGACACGGCGGGGTCCCGGGGAAACTCGAGCGCGCGCGCCACGATGTTGGCCAGCGTCATCTCGTTGTCGTAGCCCTTGAAGGGCGTGACCCCGTACAGGAGCTCGAAGACGAAGACGCCCAGCGTCCACCAGTCCACCGAGCTGCCGTGCCCTTCCCCCGACACGATCTCGGGCGCCAGGTACTCGTGCGTGCCCACGAACGACATGGAGCGCAGCTCCACCGGCTCCGCCACGAACTCCAGCTCCAGCCCGCTGCTACCACTGCTGTTGCCGCCGTTCGACGTCGACGACGGTTTCTTGACGCGCCAGCGCCGGCGCCCGCGCCCGCGCCCGCGGCCCGGGAAGAGCTGGAAGCAGGAGGCGGCGGGGACGATGCAGGAGGAGATGGCGCAGGACGTGGAGGTGGCGGGGCGGGCGGCGAGGGAGAGCGGGTCGGAGATGACGTGCGCGGGCGTCGGCGCCGTGGGGTCGCACTTGAGGGAGAGGTCGAAGTCGGTGAGCATGATGTGGCCGTCGCCGCGGACCAGGACGTTCTCCGGCTTGAGGTCGCGGTACACGATGTCCATCATGTGGATGTACTCCAGCGCCGCCACCACCTCCGCCGCGTAGAACCTGCGTGCACCCGTCGTCAGTCCTCACGCACCGGCATTAGTCTTGCGTTTTTAGCTATAGTAGTATAGCAGTACTAGATTCGCTATAAACATTCGTCACTTGGCAATGCCATCATGCAAAGTACACTACTGCCTTCTTGCTCACAATCTATCTCAAAGTTTCGTTTCGTTTCATTTCATCATTCAGATTTCCATCACGCATGCGTACAGTGCTTGTTTGCTCTGCATGACTATGATTGCAATTCTTACGTTTAGCACGCATCATCAACTGTAATTGCATACTACTCACGTCTGTACTGTCTGCTGTAGTAGAAAAGCTACTTTTTTTTCTTTGATAAGCTAGAAAAGCTACTTGCAAGCGAGGCGCGCATGGCCATGGCTTTACTCACGTCTGTAATGTAGCCAAAAGAGCCCACTCCAGACCGCTAGACGGCCACGGCGCACCTGTGCTGTGCAACGACTAACGATAAGGGTGAGGCGCGTGTGCTGTGTCTGAATCAAGTGCCGGCATGTTGGATACGACCGTATGCTCTGCTCCAGCTCCAGTGCAGCATGCAAGCGAACGGAGCACGGGAGCAAGGGTCACACGTAGGTAGGTAGGTAGGTGGGCAGCAGAGCAGACGGCGGAAAAGGCACCGGACAGTGCTCGAATTGGCGCATCATGGCTGTTGGAAGTTGCACGGTGGGGGCATCACACAGTCTCGTGGGTCTCTGTTGTAGCTGCAGCGAAGGTAGGGACCCCATGTGTGCACGCATGGCCAGTGCCCAATTGCCAGTCCCTGTGCCTAGCGCATGTGTGGATCAATTGTTCCCTCGTTGGCTGAGATTATTAGTAGATTAGTCCCTACAAGAAATGCCCTACAGAACCCAACCTATAGTAGCTACTGACCTAGGTGTACGTGTATGTGTTTCAGAGCTGTCATTCTCGAGGATCACATGGATGGCGTAGGGGTTAATAAAGGCCTCCTTGACCAAAGCAAACTAAGCAAGTGCGTACAGTGTCATCTAGCCCATTATAAACAGAGCATCAGTAACTACCGTACTGATTGCACTGCATGGGTAGCGACGGTGTCACGTTCCCGGGCGGAACGGCCGGCGTGACTCCAGCACCTCCTGCGCCTGCGCCGCCGCCGCCGCAGCGCACGGGGGGCGCCGCTCGTGCGCTCGTGCCCCGGCCGCCGTACCATGTGCGCGCCATGACCATGATGCGCCGATGACGACTGTAGTGGTCGCTGGTCGCCTACCAGCGCTACGGTTACTGCCCCTGCCGCCTGCCGGCTGCACTTCCTGGTGGCAGGCAGCCCGGACGTACGTGTCCTGGAACCGTTGCCGCGTCTCACGGCGCTGGCCATGGATTCGTGACCCGTGCGAACGCGACGACGACGTCGTACGCCACCGGCGCGCAACGCTCTGGTTGCGTTGCAGACTTGCAGGACGACCCATGTACAGGTCCGCGTCAACTGTACTGTACTAGCATGCATTGAGATTCGAGAGTCCAAGGCGTGGCGGGGCGAGCAAGTAGACACACGCACGCGCGCCATGATGCCGCAATCGACGGAGCGGCCGTGGCAGCAGGCAGCAAGTGCAACTGTTGCAACCAGCCAACCAACCACTACGGTCAGTCTACAGTCTTAGCGTAGGGAACTACTAGGTACTCGTACTACTGTACGTGTCTTGGCTGGTAGTATAGTGAAGTCTCTGTCTTCTGCAAGCCAAAGTAAAATCCTGCATCCGTGAATGTACGTACTCTACAGGATGTATAATACGTGCTGCTACCGCTTGTTACCGTACGTACTGATGAAGGCAGTAAACAGAATCTGGGTCCTGCCTGCGTGCCTCTACCTACGCTACGCAGGACAGGGTTTGCAGGTTTGCAATTGCACGACGACGACTGGTGCAAGCGCGTGTGGCACGCACACAACTTTTACTACTTCCCACATGGACAGGCTCGGGCCCCGTTCGCTTCGGGGAGGCTGAAAAGTACCGTTACGTAAGTCCGTGTTTAGTTCGCGAAATTTAACAATTCGGGTACTGTAGTACTTTTGTTTTTATTTGATAATTAGTGTTCAATTATGGACTAATTAGGTTCGAAACGTTTGTTTTTATTTGGCAATTAGTGTTCAATCATGGACTAATTAGACTTAAAACGTTCGTCTCACGATTTCCAACTAAACTGTGTAATTAGTTTTTTTTTGTCTACATTTAATGCTCATCGCAAGATTCGATGTGATGGTTACTGTAGCATTTTTTGGAAAACTTTTTTAAACTGAACAAGCCCTAATTTCGTGGTGGGAGAACTGCCACGACAAGCCAAGGCTGACTTGAGGACTCTGGTGTGCTCGTGTGGCTCAGGCTCACTCAACTCACAGTCAGTCCTCACACGGTCACAGCATGCACGGCAACAAAAGCAATGCAATATACTGTGCTGCTGTGAGCCTGTGACAGTGAGCTCCATCCATCTAGTCCTCAACTCTAACGAACGCATTTTTCTCTGATGGATGATGCCACAAACGTGGTGACCATGGTGGACGAGTGTTTCCTGATCTGGTCTCCAAACCATCTTTTTCCCCCCTTCTTTCCATTGCCTTTATTTCTAATAATAGTCAGGTATAGTATCCAATTTTTCCTCATCATCAAATCAACGGGAGAAAAGAAAAAAAATGGTCTTGTTGCCCACATGTCACATCACGCCTACGTAAGTTTCCTGATGATCGTGTGTCCCGGTTGTTCCAGGACCATTTCATCAGGGATGCATGGACGGATGCAAAATTGCAAACGCATCCAAAAGGCAAGAGCGGCAGCGACCTGATGCTACGCTGTAGTGTGTGTGCGTGTGTTGGCCATGATGAAGCGCATTCATCATTCAGCAGGTTTCAGAGGAAGGGAGGAAACCAGGCGGATGCGTGCCCAACCGAAGACACATGGGGCCGGCGCTGCATCCACTGGATCCTTAAACTACGCCAGCAGCAACACCGTACGCAAAGGAAACAAAATCAAGTGTAGAATAGTAGGAAAATTTTATTAGGCAAGGAAACAGACAGAGCGCCGCGGCAATCACAACCCGCAGGAAACCTGCCTGATTCTTCTCCTCCGAAAAAGCCTAGAATCGCTAGCTTACTAGCCACGGATCGTCAATGGAGCCCAAAACACATTTATTTATTTTTTTGAAAAATATTCATACGATCTTCAAATTCAGTAACTACTGCTAGTAGTACTAGCACGGATTTTGAAATGCACGCATAAATGATTTTCGTTGTTGCGCGAGTAATAAGAATAAGAAATGCTGATCACGGCGGCGGCGAACGAAGGTTTGGCATGGCATGGCGGGGGGGGGGGGGGGGGTGGGGGGGGGGGGGGGGGGGGGGGGGGCGACGCACCTGACGGCGGCCTCGGAGAAGCGTCGGTGCGGTTGGCGCTGGCGGAGGACGTGGAGGTCGCCACCGGGGCAGAACTCGGTGAGGAGGCAGGACCAGCGGCCCCCTTCCGCGACGCCGTAGAGGCGGGGCAGGAACGGGTGGTCGACGGCCTCCAGGATCTCGCGCTCCGTGCGGGCGCGGCCCTCCTTGTTGCGGCCCTCCAGCTCCTTCCGGTCCATCACCTTGGCGGCCACCACCAGCGGCGTCGGCGGCGGGTGTTTGTCCTTCTCCTTGTCCTCCGCCTTGGCGGCGGCGGCGGGTGGCCTGACCTCGGCCAGGTACACGCTGCCGATGTCGCCGGCGCCGAGGCGACGCAGGAAGCGGATGTCGGAGAGGGCGACGGCGCCGAGGCGCGGGATCTGCGTCGTGGATGCGGCGGCGGAGGAGGTCGGGGTCCGGCGAGAGGGAGGGGGCGGGAGCGAGAGGTGGTGGTGGAGCGGGCCCGACGAGGAGGTGGAGCAGGATGCCGTGGCCGTGGAGACCGTGGAGGCGGAGCGGGAGCGCGAGCGGTCCGAGGAGGAGCCGAAGCTCAGGCTCTGCAGCTCGTCCGCCGCGATGTCCGCGCCCGTGCCGCCCGCCGCGTCGCCCTCCGGTGGCATCGCGGATGGCAGTGCTGGTTCGGGGGTGGCGGAGAAGCTGGGAGGAGGGAGTGAGTGGGCTGCTGGACAGGGGAGGTGGAGGTGGAACCGTGGAAGGGGACGAAGCAGAAGCGCAGGGCAGAGCTTTGGATGGAGAGAGCAGAGGATTTTTAATTTGAAGGGGACACGAGGGAGAGGGAGGTGGAGGTGGAGGTGGGGCGGTGATTGGATGGTGATGGGCCGGGCCGGGATTCCGTGAGACCCGTTTCATTTCTAATCGGTTTCTGGCTTCTGTTTTTTTTTAATAATACACTACTTACTTGGTAGTAGAAGCTTGGAAGAATTCCGGTTCCGGGGAACATGCAGGCCCTGTTCTCCGGGGGCGAGATCTCGTTTGTTTCCTTCGTCGCACTATCGATGGGTGCATGGAGGAACATTCCACCGTGATTAGATAGATTCCACTCCAATTAACTTTACGATCAAGATGGATGCTATGCTATGCTGCTTTCCGTTCCATAATTTACTTGCATCAGTGACTTTGACCTAATTTGCATTAGTTATATCGTCGAAGTGTAGGCTGCAGTAGCTTACGGCCGGGAAAGCCTATGGTTTGCCGTCCGTGCATGCATCATCAGGGCCGCTTGACCATTTGCTGTTGTCTGTCAGGCTTGCATGGTCTCTCATCTCAAAATCCCATCGCATCTCGTGATGTGAAGCAACGACTCTCATCTCTCAGATAATCAATCAGGCCTCCAGGTCGGACGGACGTTTGCGTTTGGCGCCACGCGCACGAACCCCTCGCGCTGTCGACGCGGTGGCACCAAGGCTAGACTAGAGCCGTGCTACCGCTACGACGACGATGAGGACGAGACGAATGGCAGACAAGAGAAGAGCGGCGGGGGGAGCCCAGATTTTCGAACCGGTGGGCCTACGAGCTGCGGGCCTACTCTGACGCGGACTTGATTGGATTTGTCCGGGTCCAAGCGGAAGAGCCGAGACAAGAAGAAGCGAGTGGACCAACCAACCAGCCGATGGGCCACTGGGCCGGGCCAGGCCAGCCAACGCTGGGTTCTCTCCGTAGCCCGTCGTAGCCCCCGCAGGTGAGAGCAGCTTGTGTTGTGTTCCCTCGTCTCATCACCGGTGGTCATCTTTCTTCTTCTCAGTCATCTTCATCTTCTCCCGGTCAGTTCAGTGGTTCTTTAGCGTTGGGTTGCTCTCATGTGTGGATACAGTGACATGAGAGAGGAAAAAAAGAGAGAGTGTTTGATTGGTTATGATGGGCGAATGCGGTGGCCCTGCATCCATCTATGAATACAGTATTTGGTTATGTACGTATATAGAGATTCTTGGAGCGAGGGTGACGCGTGAACTAGCATGAGTGGCATTGCATAATCATCTATCTATCCAACAGGATGGATAGATGATTATTAAAGCTCTTTTGAACCGTGTGTCCGTCATGTAAATTGTATCCACTCGACAGTGGACAGGCAACCAAATAGGTAGCCATGTGTTTCGGAATGCCCATATGTTGTGTGTGCACACGATGGAGCGGAGGAACCCACCAGCAGGGCTCCCCATCCCCGCTCAGGTCTGACTTTTGAGCGGAGCATAACAAGATCAAAACGTGAGGTCGTCACAGATGCTAGCATCCGGGCTGCATCAGGCGCCACAACATGATGCTTTCCATGTTTGTTAGTAGTAGAATCCATGTGCTCTGTCGGCAAGAGGTCCAAGAGTACACACAGGACTGCGTGTGTGTTAGCATCTACTTGCTAGAGAAGTAATGAAATGGAATTCAGGCGACAACGAATTAACGATGAGTGCTTTAGAGCGACAAATTCAGAATTCGGTTACAGGGTTCGTGACCCGTGCTTCGCCTCCTTCTCCTCTTTAATACTATCCTATTACAGCCAGTCTGGGCCGGCAACAAATGGGTTGGGCTTCTTCTCCCAAATGGGCCTGCGCACCGGGGGTTCTTCAGATGAATGGCTTGGCGACCTAAAAGCTGTTGTCGGATGCTGCACAGTGTTAACATTCCCTCCCTCTTGAGAACCAGCATGTCCCCAGACTGGTGCGCGAGGAAACTACTGTCGTAGCTGCTCATATGGTTCCCAGGTAGCAAGAGTTGCAGGCATCATGGACCACTTGATGAGTACTTGCTCAACTGGATGATCACCAGATGTCCACCGACGTTGCAGTACAGCTTCAGGTACCTGGAACTGAACATCAGAAGAAGGGGGTTCAGATGTTACTGGCTCATTCCCATTGGACTTCTTTAGTTGAGAAACATGGAAGACCGGGTGAATCTGAGATGAAGTTGGAATGCCAGACGGTACGCCACATTGCCAATCTTGGCTTCAACTCTGTATGGTCCGAAGAATCGGAATACGAGCTTCTGACTAGACCGCTGGGCAACAGATGCCTGAGCATACGGTTGCAATTTTAGAAACACCCAATCTCCAATCTCAAAGGTTCTTTCAGAATGGTGTTTGTCAGACTGCTTCTTCATTCTTGCCTAAGCTCTAAGCAAATGCTGCCTGACAAGATCTTGCATCAAGGAGCGTTCAGAAAGCCATTCATTAAGATCAGGAACATCAACACCAACCATTTCAGCAGATAAGCCCAGGTGTCTTGGGGCATAGCCATACAGTACCTCAAATGGTGTTTTGCCCAATGCCGAGTGAAAACTTGAATTATACCAGAACTCGACTAATGACAGCCATTGCTTCCACTTGGTAGGGCATGCATTGACAAAACATCGAAGATATGTTTCCAAGCATTGGTTGAGACGTTCAGTCTGACCGTCTGTTTGTGGATGATAAACAGTACTGAACCTTAACTCAGTGCCAGCTAACTGAAACAACTGTTTCCATAATGCATTTGTAAAGATTTTATCCCTATAAAAAACAATGACCGATGGAAGCCCATGCAATTTGTATACCTGATCCATGAACAACTTGGCAACTGTTTGAGCATTGAATGGATGGTGTAAAGGCAAGAAGTGGCCATACTTAGTGAACTTGTCAATAATAACCAGTATAGCATTAGCTGATCCTAAGACTGGCAAACCTTTCACAAAATCCATACTGATAATATCCCAAGCAGCAGATGGAACCAGTAAGGGTTGCAACAGTCCAGGGTATTTGCTCCTATCAGGCTTAGCTTTTTGACAGATAACACAAGACTAAGCTAGGGACCAAATGTCAGACTTCATGGTTGGCCAGGAAAACAAGTGTTTGATTCTATGATATGTAGCAGGGGCACCAGAATGGCCTCCCAAAGCACTGCTATGTAGAGCATGAAATACCTTGGCATGAAGATCTTTATTTTGACCCAACCATATTTTGCATTTATAGCTGATGATTCCATGAGCTAATGAATAATGAGGAACATGAAAGCTCTTGTTTGGTTTTGGTGAATTGATGAAACCCTAAGTGCTAACCTAGTTTATCAAGTGATCATGAGATAGGTAGCACACTTCAAGTGGAGAAGCTAATGAAGATCATAGCATGACAATGGTGATGGCATGGTGATGATCAAGGGGCTTAAACTTGAAGAGAAGAAAGAGAAAAATAAAAAGCTCAAGGCAAAGGTATAAACCATAGGAGCTATTTTATTTTGATGATCAAGACACTTAGAGAGTGTGATCACATTTAGGTTTGATAGCCGTACTATTAAGAGGGGTGAAACTCGTATCGGAATACGGTTATCAAAGTGCCACTAGATGCTCTAACTCATTGCACATGCATTTAGGATCTAGTGGAATGCTAACACCCTTGAAAATGTTTGTGAAAATATGCTAACACATGTGCACAAGGTGATACACTTGGTGGTTGACACATTTGAGCAAGGGTGGAGAAGTTAGAAGTGAAATGGAGTTGGTCGCAATGATGCTGGCGTCGGTCTACTGACCGGACGCCGGGTCACTCAGCGACCGGACGCTGAAGGAGTGCGTCCGGTCATGTTGTCAGTCGGCATAGTGTGTAGGGTTTAGCACCAGACGCTGGGCTGTGTCTGGTCAGCATGACCGGACGCGTCCGGTCGGCAAAAACTCATTTTGGACCCTTACTGTAAATGACCGGACGCTGAGGGTTCAGCGTCCGGTCAGTTCTGCCGGAGCGTCCGGTCAGCTTGTCGACCGTTGAGATCAAACATTCACTGTTGAACGTAGGAGACACATGGCCTCCATCGGGCGACCGGACACTGAGGAGCAGCGTCTGGTCAGTTGGACCGGAGCGTCCGGTCAGCCCGATCAGTACCCAGTGAAGGGGTACAACGGCTCTATTTCGTGGGGGCTTCTATTTAAGCTCTATGGCCGGTTCAAGCTCACTCTCTTGACCATTTGCATTGACATAGCAACCTTGTGAGCTTAGCCAAAGCCCTCCCACTCATCTCCATCATTGATTCATCATCATAGTGAGATTGGGAGTGATCCAAGTGCATTGCTTGAGTGTTTGCATCTAGAGGCACTTGGTGATCGTGTTTCGCTGCGGATTTCGCTTGTTACTCTTGGTGGTTGCCGCCACACCTAGATGGCTTGGAGTAGCGAGGATCGTCGAGCGGAGGAGGTGATTGTCTCTGGCTCCGATCGTGGTGATTGTGAGGGGTTCTTGACCTTTCCCCAGTGGAGCGTCAAAAGGTACTCTAGTAAATTACTCGTGGCTTGTGTGATCCTTATCTTGTGTTGGTTGTGCGGCACCCTATTGAGGGTTTGGCGTGTGACGCCAATTAGCGCGTGAACCTCCAAGTGAGTGAATCGCCACAACGAGGAGTAGCTTGCCGGCAAGCAAGTGAACCTCGGTAAAAATCATTGTGTTCATCATTTGATTCCGATGTGATTGGTCTCCATTGTTATTCTCTCTTGTGATTGATTGGCTCCTACCTCTACACGACGGTATAACCTTCTTGATCACTCTCTTTACACTACTGCAAACTAGTTGTCAAGCTCTTTAGTGTAACTAGTTGTGAGAGCTTGTTTGCTTGGTTGGTGTGGCTCTTTAGTTAGTCTTTGAGAGCACACTAACATAGGATAGCGTCTTTGCTATTGTGTGGATAGACACTATCTAAACTAGAATTGTGGTAGGTGGCTTGCTTTTTGGGTAGGCTAGCGCAATACTCGCTTCGCCTCATAATTGTCTAACTGTTTTATTAAGTGTTGTTGTAGAAATTTTTATTAGGCTATTCACCCCCCTCTAGCCATTAGGACCTTTCAAGTGGTATCAGAGCCAAGGTCACCGTGATTTGAGGCTTAATAACCTTTGGTGTAAAAATGGCTCAAATCAACAACACCAAGAAGCCACCCCAATTTGATGGCTCAAATTATCCTTATTGAAAGTCAAAGATGACCACACACATCAAGTCAATCAATAGAAAGGTGTGGAAGGTGGTAGAAACCAAAATTAAGATTGGTGATCTGGAGAATCCTACCACCGCCGAAGAAGTGCTCCTTCAAAACAATGACATTGCTCTAAGTGCTATTCATGATGCAATTGATGAGAGAACATTTGAGCAAATCAAGAATATTAAAATGGCTCATGAAGCTTGGAAGAAGTTGAAAGAATCATTTGAGGGCACTCAAGCCGTGAAGGGTGCAAAGGCATACCTTCTCAAAGAGAAGTTTGCAAGCTTCAAGATGAAGGAGGATGAGAGTGTGCCGGAGATGTTCCATAGGCTTCAAGTGCTTGTCAATGATCTCAAAGCACTTAGAGAAGAGGTGAAGGACAAGGACTTCTCCCACAAGTTCTTGAGATGCTTGCCTTCAAGATTTGGTACATTGGTCACCATTCTAGTGAGAAGTGGTTTGGACACCATGACATCAAACCAAGTGTTGGGAGATATCATGACCAATGATACATATAGAGATGAAGATGAGAAGGAAGAAAAGAGGGAGAAGAAAGATGAGAAGAAGGATGACAAGAAGAAGAGCGTGGCATTCGCGAAGTTTGTGGCTTAACACAAGGATGAAGAAGGATGACAAGAAAAAGAGAGAGAAGAAAGATGAGAAGAAGGCCACATCATGACAGATGGGCAAGCCACAAACAAGATGTTGACGCAAGACAAACACGAAGTTTTATCCAGGTTCGGCCGCCAAGAAGGCGTAACACCTACGTCCTGCGTCTGATTTGTATTGCTGTATGTCAATGAGAGATGTTTTTTAGAGGGATCCCCTACCCGCCTTATATAGTTCGGGGGGCAGGGTTACAGATCTGGAAACCAATCCTAGTCAGTTACAATTGCCATATGTGGCCAGATAAGGATTCCTATTCTAACCGACCAGGATCCTACTTGATCGCCAAATCCGCCTTGACTCCTTGTGCGGGACTCTGATCAGGTTGGCTGGGCCGCACGTCATCTTTCGGGTGGACCAGACCCATCGATCCGAGCTGGCCCAAGCTTAGCCGTAAGGGTATGGGGGTTAATACCCCCACAGCTAGTCCCCGAGCACCATGTATTCTGATGCGACACGCCGTTTCAACCTTCTCCGAACAGCGAGGCTTGAGTTATTGACATCTTCGACCACCTTTGTCGCCGGAGAAGTAGGTTGTTCGAAGAATGTATGGTGCTCTTAAGAAGAAAGAAAAAGATTTTCGTCTTGGGAAGTGTGCCCACTTGTATTTTTGAAAAGAAACGCAAGTGCGTCTTAAAGCGTAGCGTCCTTGATCATCAGAGGCGTAGGGGTCGAAAAACAAACACATTCACCGCTAGGTGAAGTGTGCCCACTTAGTCCCCGAGCCTGGTAGTAGGTGACGTAGGCACGTGGTGCCAGGGTCCAAAAAGAAGTCCCAATTAATTTGAGAACCCAATTGTCGAACAAGCAATACGAGATGCACCGGCAGATGCATCGTACCGATGTAGTTCCCGAGCTTGCTGGAAGGCGATGTATGAACCTTGTAGCAAGGTCTAAATAAATGTCTCTCAACTGTATGTGAGTACAACTCACATGTAGCCGAGGAGAACCATTCTCCGAGCAGTGGTCGGGACAGTCCCCGAGCACATTGATAATCCCTACAATCATTCAAAGCACAGGGGTCAATTAAAACACATTCACCGCAAGGTGAAGTGTGCCCACTTAGTCCCTAAGCCTGGTAGTAGGTAACGTAGGCACGTGGTGCCAGGGTCTAAAAAAGAATTTCCATCGAAGTTAAAAATCCAATCGTTATACAGGTGATACAAGATGCACCGGCAGGTGCACCGTACCGACATAGTCCCCGAGCTTGCTGGAAGGCGAAATATGAACCTTGTAGCAAGGTCTAAATAAATGTCTCTCAACTGTATGTGAGTACAACTCACATGTAGCCGAGGAGAACCATTCTCTGAGCAGTGGTCGGGACAGTCCCCGAGCACATCAGTTGTCGGAGTAGTCCCTGAGCACAGCAGTGGTCGGGACAGTCCCCGAGCACATCAGCTGTCGGAGCAGTCCCTGAGCACGGTAGTGGTTGGAGCAGTCCCCGAGCACATCAGTTGTCGGAGCAGTCCCTGAGCACGGTAGTGGTCGGAGCAGTCCCCGAGCACGATAGTGGTCGGAGCAGTCCCTGAGCACGGTAGTGGTCTGGGCGGTCCCCGAGCATTGTAGGAGTCTGATCCACCCTTGAGCACAAAACAAGCATCGAAAATACGAACGCCATTAATGTACTTATTTGGTGTATTTATTTATCTCCTTTCTCTGCCAAGTCCAGTCTGACATGCCTAGTCAAAAAAGCAGATGGGTATAGTACGTCATTCTGTCTTCTTACTCTTTTCTGGCAAACAGTCACTTGGCACCTGTAAAGAGGTGCGTCAGTGTGGGCCCTCTTACACTATCAACGAAGAGGCGCGTTCACTGGTAACGAAGGAGCGCGTTTATTGGCGTAGATCTTGAGGTTGTGTGAACAACCGTCTGCGGCGCATGCGCACATCTCCCAATAATCTCGGGCGGACGAAACGACGGATCTCTTTGTTATTTATAATGTAGATCTGGTAAGTTACTCATACCGTTCCCCATTGTCATTCACCGCCGCAACCTTCTTCTTCTTCTTGCCGAACCATATTCCTCCGAAAATCATCGCCAACCCTCTCGCCACTTGTCCCCCTTAGTAAAGACAGACTAATGGCGAAGAGAGACACCCAGAAGAAAGGCGGAGTCATGGCGAAGGAGTGGTGGAAATCGCAGAGCAATGAGCAGACCATCGAAGACCTCGTCGCCATGGGAGTGCTCCACAACAAGGCACTCGTGGGATGGCGTGCACCGGAAGGAGAAAGCTTCCCCGATCCACAACCAGGTGAGATTATGGTGTTCGAGGATTTCTTCAAACAGGGTTTTGGGGTTCCAGTGCACCCTTTCCTTCAGGGTCTCTGCTTGTACTATGAGATTGGGATTTGCAATCTGCATCCCAACTCGATTCTTCTTGTCTCCACCTTCATCCATCTCTGCGAGGCTTATGGTGGCTTCCAGCCCCATTTCGACCTCTTTCGCCACCTATTCTGTCTGCGAAAGAAAGGGAGCGGCGGCTCGAAGATAGCCAGAGGCGTCTACCTCAATCTTCGTGACGGCATGAAGACCCAGTACCTGCACTGTCCCTGGAATACCTCGCTGGACGAATGGTACAAGAAGTGGTTCTACATCCGTGAAGAGTCAAACACAATCACCCTCTGCGACGTGGGGTTGATTCCGGAGAGGAAGAACAGCTGGTCGGAGAAGCCCGAGAACTTGGAGCAGATCACAGAACTGCTCGGGATGATCCCGTGGAGAAAACTGGATGGTCCAAGCGTGGTTGGGAACTTCGTCAGCCGAAGGATCCAGCCCTGCCAGAAGAGGGTACATCCTAGCTTCGAGTACTAGGGAAGCGCAGATCCAACAAGGACCAGGAAAGAGGCGCTCGACAAGACAGAAGTCAAGGCCAGGATTGGGGAGCTATTCAACCTGGCCGATCCCAATTACATCAGGTTGAACGACATCGAGCACGCCTTCAAACTGGCCTAACCTCCCCCAAAGGTAAATAATGCTTCCTTTTTTTACTGTAGAATCATGTTGTAACAAGAAATTGACTGTTGTCTCCGTTATGCGTCTCAGAGTAATGGTCGTGACCGGGCAGCAGTGTTCGTGTCTCTACCCCCCGGTGTGGATTGGCCACAAGTTGTCAGCCTAGCTGCCCAGACCAGCGCCAGGACCAACGATGTCCACTGGACGGCACTCGAGGCTGTGGAGGATGCATCGACCAGAGCCGCTGGCAAGCGTCCAGCTGTCAACAAACGACGCCAAGCCATCTTCCCTCTTTTGGACGATGAAGCAGAGGATGCAGACATCTTCTGGCTCGTCCCCCGAAAGAGGAGGAGACAAATGGGGTCGACGGAGCAGGGTGGCTCCTCTGTGCCAGCAGTGATCGCATCACCGAACACTGCAACACAGAGGACAAACGAAGGAAATGCCAAGCATCAAAACCCGACGCCTGTACCGGTGGTGGAAAGAGTTCCGGTGGAAACTACCGAGCACGCAGAGCAGGGGCGGTCGAGGAGACGCTCCTTCGCCACGTCATTCCATGCTTCGAAGCTGTAAGTATCTATAACTTTGATGTAAGCTCGTAATTTGTATTGAATACTATTATCTTCTGAACTTTTCTCTGATAAATTAGGTCGGCGTCCACCGAGAACCCCGACCAGCTAGCCGGGTGCGGCACAACTTCGCCAGCAATGGTGGGAAAAACTGCTCGGCAGCCAGTCATGGAGGAGCCTATAGAAGGAACTCCGCCAGGACCTCAGCAAGCGGACGACCAGACATTAGTCCCCGAGCGGCTGGTCAAGAAGACAGCCGAGCAGAGTACAAGTGCTCCGAGCACAAACCCTGCTGAGGCGGATACCTTGGCGCCAAGGGAGCCGAATCAAGCCGAGGAGCAGCAGCTGGAAGTGGCACAGAGCACTCTTGCAGATGCAACGGCTCGTGGAAAAGCTATGGTGGTCGCGGAGACTGCAGACTCCAGACCAGCGCCGCCCCCCGAACAGGAGGCTGAAGAGGACGAAGTAGAAGAGGTCCTGGGCCGTCCTCGAGATAAGCGACAACATATATATGTGTCGCGCTGGCGGAACGACGAATGGGTTATGCACGAAGAAATCCCAAAGGTCGAAGAGACCCTAAGAGTCGAACGGGCGGCAAAGCGTCTGGTGACAGAAGTCCAGGTATGTTTAGCTTGACCACTTGACCCTGTTATGTAGTCGATCTGTCTGACTTAGCTTATTTATGTGCAGGACTTGATGAAGACTGCGAAGTACCGAAAGAGGTGCTTCGACCAGATTGAGGGGATCACGGTGAATAATAAAGAACTGGTAGCCGAGGTAGAACACTTGCGCCGCCAACTTGAAGCCTCCGACCAGAAGAGGGCAGAGCTAGAGGCACAAAACCAGAACCTGGTCGGCCAGCTTAATAACAAAGAGCGGGAAAGAATAAGTAAGTTGTCACTTTATCACAGCAAGTGTATAACACGTATTGTTGTGTTGTTGGTAGTGACAGCTGTAATGCAGGCTTAGAAGCTGAAGTAACCCGCCTGCAAGAGGGGAATAGCCACGTGACCTCAGAGTGTGGTTGTCTGAAGGAAGACAACGAGAAACTGGCATGCAGCCAGTCTCAACTCCAGGACCACACCACCAAAATGAAGGAGGAACTGAAAAGTAAGTATTCCAGACCACCTTTCTCATTCTGTTGCCCGCCTTGTCTTGTCGTGCCATAACATTTTGATGTCTCATACGGTGTTCAGTTTTAAAAGTCAATGCCAAGAGGCATTTGGAGGCCGTGATCAAAGAGCGTGACGGCTGGAAAGCATGATGCCTTGAGGCCACCGAGGAGCGGGACATGTGGAAGAACCGGTGCCAAGAAGTGGCAACTGGCATTGTCCCCGTCCTCGACCTTATCGACCTGGCGCTCATAGAGGAAGAGCCAAAGACGCCCCAGCTCAGACTGGTCGAGAGATGCAGACAAGCGTGGGGATGGTTCCAAGAGTTCATGAAGGAGGCAGGTGAGTACACGGGTGCCCATGTACTAAGCATGGTACGTGCTCACTACCCCCTGATCGATCTCAAATGCCTGGAGGGTGGGTACCCGAAGGAGGTAGACCTAGACAAGGCGGAGGAGCTTCGGACGGCCTAGCTGGACTTGTCGTCAAAGATAATTGGCGACATTAACCTATGTGGAGGTGGGACAGCACCTGTATAGGGTACGCCATTGACGGGTCAACTGGAAATGCCATCAGTTGTAAACCAACCAACGAAGCCTGCGGTCTCGACCAGCCAGGCATTGGCGGGGCCATCCCCTTCAGCTCGACTAGCACAAGAGTCCCCGAGACTCGAGTAGGATGTCGGAATCGGCGAGCAGTAAGTGCCACATGACCCGACCAGCCAATGTAATAGGCTTAGAGCTGTAGAAGGAGGACATAGTTGTGTTATTGTAAACTTGAGCCTCTTCGGGCAAGCTTGTAATAACGTAACTATATATCATTATAAGCTCGTTTGCTTTGTATGAAACGTATTTAAGCTTGAAACTTTATGTTGGTGTAACTAAGTGAGAACATGTTAACGTTCTGTTTAGTTGTACCATTTTGCTCGACACGTCATCCTAAAAAGTTTGTGCGGCCCTAGCTTGGCATGTGGTTGGAGTGTGAGGTACAGTGACCTGTGCACACGTAAACGCGGACAAGTCAAACCAAGGGGGACCTACCGATCACCCGTAACGTAGAGAGCGGATCCCATGCACGTGTTGGGAGGAACCGGAGACAGGGCCTGCTCCAAAAACCGTAGGAGTGGTGGTCGGTTTTTGCTAGCCAAGTTAGAATAACCATAAAATTTGAAGTGACACATTAGAGTGGTTGGAGGAATCATAATTGCTTTATTGAAGTAAATCGAAAGTACAAGAGGAGTACATATCTCAGTAGTTAAGCATAGAAACGTCTAAGCTTGTCGATGTGCCACGAGTTTGGTACGTCCGTACCGTCCAGGTGAGCTAACCTGTAAGACGTTGGTCGTGTGACTTCCTTGATCATGAAGGGTCCCTCCCATGGGGTTGTGAGTTTATGGACACCAGCCTGGTTCGTTTTCCACTTCAGGACCAGGTCCCCGACCACGAAGAAATGCTCTTTAACGTTCTTGTTGTAATACCTGCGCAAAACAGCAAGGTACTTGGCCGTACGTACACAAGAATCGAGCCTTTTCTCTTTTGCGATGTTCACTTCTAGCTCCCGTACTTCATTGACCTTGCCTTCGTCAAAGTTCTCTACCCATGCTGATCTAAAAGCTATATCTGGTGGGAGGACTGCCTCAGCGCCGTAAACCAAAAAGTATGGTGAGACACCGGTGTTTCGACTGGGCTGAGTTCTGAGGCCCTAGACCATGGCTGGTAACTCTTTGAGCCATCGTCCGGGAGCTTTGTCGTTTTCTCTATATATCCTCTTCTTCAATGCGTCCAGGATCATACCATTTGCCCGCTCGACTTGTCCATTAGCTCTAGGGTGAGCCACCGAGACGTATTTTACTACTATGCTCCTTTCATCGCAGAAGTCCCAAAAAGCGTTCCCGGTGAACTGAGTTCCCAGATCGGTGATGATGCTGTTGGGTACACCGAAACGGTGGATGACCTGGTCGAGGAACATGACAGCCTTCTCTGAGGATGCCTATACCAAAGGCATGTATTCTATCCACTTAGAAAATTTGTCGATCAGCACGAAGACACATGTAAATTTCCTAGGAGCCAGTTTAAAAGGCCCGATCATATCCAGTCCCCAGCATGCAAAGGGCCAAGAGGCTGGAATCGTCTGGATCTCATGTGCTGGTACGTGGATTCTCTTGGCGAAGAACTGATAACCCTCACAGTGGTGGACTAGCTTCTCTGCGTCGGCTACTGCTGACAGCCAATAGAACCCTGCTCGGAAAGCCTTACCGACCAGTGTTCTTGAGGCCACGTGGTTACCGCAGGAGCTAGAGTGGATTTGGTCTAGGAGATGTTTGCCTTCCTCCTGGGTTATACACTTCATCAAGATTTCCTCCTTTGCGTTTTTGCGCCATAACTTGCCATCGACGAGCAGATACTGCTTACTACGATGCATCAGGCGCTCGTTTTTTGTTCGATCAGTATAACCGCTGCCATCTGTTAAGTACTTGATGAAAGGTACTCTCCAGTCAGGCTCATGAGTGGTCGGAGGCGGCCCGATGGTGCTCGGCGCCAGAACCATAGCCACCAATTGCTGGTCTGGAGGCTTGACTGCCGTGGAAACTTCCTCTTCGATGGAAGGCGTGAGCAGGTCTTGGACGAATACGCCATGTGGGATTTTGGCTCGGGATGATCCTAACTTTGACAGCGCATCCGCTGCTTGGTTCTTGTCCCGGACCACGTGTATGTACTCGATGCCATAGAACCTGCCTTCTAGCTTTCTTATCGATTTGCAGTATGCGTCCATCTTTTCGCTTGTCGTGTCCCAGTCCTTGTTGAGTTGGTTGATGACTAGAGCTGAGTCTCCGTAGACATAGAGACATTTAATACCAAGCTCAACCGCAATGCGTAAACCATGCAGGCATGCTTCATATTTGGCAGCGTTATTAGATGCCGGGAAATAAATCCTGAGGACATACCGGAGCTGCTCCTTGGATGGTGACACGAAAAGAACTCCTGCTCCCACACCGTCAATGTTGAGAGAGCCATCAAAGTACATCGTCCAATATTCGTCGGATCCCAGAGAGGCAGGCGTGCTTAAGTCTGTCCACTCGACGATGAAATCGACGAGTGCCTGAGACTTGATTGTAGTACGGCTTGCAAATTCCAAGGAGAAGGGGCATAGCTCCATTGCCCATTTGACGATGCGCCCGTTCGCATCCTTATTGCGAATGATGTCCCCCAAAGAGTACTCGGTCATGACCACCACACGATATCTATCGAAGTAATGTCTCAACTTTCGGGATGTTATCAGTATTGCGTAGAGCAGTTTCTGAATCTGTGGGTACCTGGTCTTGGATTCGTTTAGTACCTCACTGATGAAATAAATTGGCCGCTGTACCTTATAGGCATGGCCTGGCTCGTCGCGCTCGACCACCATGGTAGTGGAGACCACCTAATTGGTTGCCGCAATGTAAAGTAGGAGAGTTTCATCTTCTCTGGGAGCAGTGAGGACCGGAGGTGATGTAAGGTATT
The DNA here is from genome assembly GCF_019320115.1 of Miscanthus floridulus. Classification (NCBI taxonomy): domain Eukaryota; kingdom Viridiplantae; phylum Streptophyta; class Magnoliopsida; order Poales; family Poaceae; genus Miscanthus; species Miscanthus floridulus. The sequence continues at coordinate 18,352,441 of NC_089588.1, forward strand.
GTTTTAGCTGCGTGAAGGCAGCGTCTGCTTCCTCCGACCACTCAAACTTCTCGGATGCTTTGAGCAGTTTGAAGAACGGTAGCCCTTTTTCTTCTAATCTTGATATAAAACGGCTGAGAGCAGCCATGCATCCGGTAAGCTTCTGGACATCCTTTACCTTTTTGGGGGGCTTCATGTCTAAGACAGCTTTGACTTTCTCTGGATTAGGGCGTATGCCGTCGTAGCTGATGACGTTGCCTAGCAATATACCAGAAGGAACACCAAAGACGCACTTCTTTGGGTTTAACTTCCATTGGAATGTATTGAGGGCTGCAAAGGTGCGTTTTAGGTTGTCAACAAGGGTATGTGCTTCCTTGGTTTTGACAACTACATCATCCACATAGGCCTCTACAAGGTCATCTTTTATTTCATCTGCGAGGCAGGCCTGAATGGTGCATTGGTATGTAGCCCCGGCGTTCTTGAGCCCGAATGACATAGTCGTGTAGCAGTAGGCGCCGAAAGGCGTGATGAAAGACGTCTTGATCTGATCGTCCTTCTTGAGAGCGATCTGGTGATAACCAGAGTAGCAATCGAGAAAGGAAAGGAGCTCGCAACCGGCGGTTGAATCTACGACCTCGTCTATGCGAGGTAAGCCAAAGGGGTCCTTAGGGCAGTGTTTGTTGAGATCAGTGTAATCAACGCACATTCTCCATTCAATATTCTTTTTGCGTACAAGAACCGGGTTGGCTAACCACTCCGGATGATACACTTCTTTGATAAATCCGGCTGCCAAAAGCCATGTAACTTCTACCCTAATCGCCTCCTTTTTGTCGCGAGCGAACCATCATAGCTTCTACTTGATAGGTTTGGCCTTGCTGTTGACATTCAAGGAGTGCTCGATCAAGTTCCGAGGTACACCGGGCATGTCGGCAGGTTTCCATGCGAACACATCCACGTTGCTCCTCAAGAACCCGATGAGCGCGTCTTCCTATTTGGGATCCAGGTTGGCCCAGATAAGGGCCGTTTTGCTGGGGTCGCCGTCGACCAGCTGGATCACCTTGTGCTCCTTTGACTTGATGTTCTTGCGTGGAGCCTCGAGCTCTTGGATCTCCAGGTGGTCGGCTAAGGTCTTCTTAGCGTTGAGCATGGTCTCGGCCATGCGAATAGAGAGGTCGTGGGCCTCTGCTATTTTGAAACTGTCGTCTTTGCAGGTGTAAGCGGCGTACACATTACCTCGGAGGGTTAGGACTCCTTTCTCGGTAGGCATCTTGAGCACCAGATACCTATAATGAGGTATGGCCATGAACTTGGTGAGCGACGGTCGACCAAGAATAGCATGGTAGGTGCCATCGAAGTCAGCGACCACAAAGTTGACGTAGTCGGTGCGGAAGTGGTCCGGGGTCCCAAACTGCACAGGTAGCGTGATCTGCCTAAGAGGTATAGAGCTCTGTCCAGGGAGAACACCCCAGAACTGTGCCTCGTATGGTTTAAGATCTGCCTAAGCTATCTTCAGGGCAGGCAGACTGTTCTTGAACAGTATATCGATGGAGCTACCACTGTCGATCAGTACTCTGTCGAACTGGACCTTGTTGATACAAGGATCGAGGACCAGGGGAAAATGTCCTAGCTCCGGTATTGCGGCCCATTGGTCCTTCCTGCTGAAAGAGATTTCGCAGTGAGACCACGGAGGGAGCCGGGGATCGGCGAGGAGGTTATCGGCGTTGGCCACGTTCAAGCAAGCACGGGCGAGTAGCTTGCATTCCTACTTGGTCTCGATGGAGACTTTGCCTCCGATGATGGTGTGTACGCGATCGGTTGGCTTGACATACTTGTGACGAGGGTCTGCATCGTTGTCGTCGTTATCCTCATTGCGCTGTTCCGCTGCATCGTTAGGCTTATCGGATGTATCCGGAGCCTGTTGACATGTATAAATAGACTTGAGAACGCGGCAATTCTCCATAGTATGGTTTGACTTAGGATGGAGCTGGCAGGGCCCCTTCAATGCTTTGGCGTAGTCGCCTTCATAGTTACGACGTCCGCCACCCTTTTTAACGGTATTGACCTCGCCGTCGTCTTCCCGAGCACGCTTGCTCCTGTAATCGTCATGGCGGTTGCGCCGCTGATTACGTTGGTCGCGGTGGTCGCGGGAGTCGTTGTGCTGGTTGCGGCGGTCAAAACTATCATTCCGACCACGGTTGCCGCGGTAGTCGTCGCGGTGTGAGGGGTGGTCGGAGCGTGGAACCCTTGCTGCTTCTTCAATAATTATCTTCTTAGCGTCGTTGGCGTCCGCATATTTCTTAGCGGTGGATAGGAGCGCTGTGACCGATTCAGGTCTCTTCCAGAGGAGCTTGTCTCTTAGGGCGTCGTGGAAGCGGAGGCCAGTGATGAAAGCCTCGATTGCATCGTTGTCAGAGATTGATGGGACCTTGATGCGCATCTCTGAGAAACGCCGGACGTACTCGCGCAGTGGCTCATCTTTCTGATCTCGGATCCGTTGCAGATCGTACTTGTTGCTCGGTTGTTCACAAGTAGCGATGAAATTGTCGATGAAGGCTTGCTTAAGCTCCTGCCAAGAATCAAAGTAGTTCGCCAGCAAGCTGACCAGCCATTGGTGACCTGCATGGCCAACGACGACTGGGAAGTAGTTAGACATGACGTGCTCGTCAGCCATGGCTGACCTGCATGCGGTTTCGTAGAGCATGACCCATAATTTGGGGTTTTCTTTGCCATCGTACTTCTAAAGTTTCTCGAGCTTGAAATTCTTGGGCCATATGACTTGGCGAAGGTGTGGAGTAAACTGCTTCAAACCTGGCGGACCGTGGGCAGTGTCATACTCCATACGGCGATAGCTTTTGTGGGATGCTCGATCGTTGGCTCTCTGGTTGATGCGAGCGCGCAGATCGCGTCCACCGAGGTAATGGCGGAGATCATTATTGCCATCCCGGCGATCTCGATTGCCATCTGGATTAGCCCTGCGATCGCGGTTATCGCGGCGATTGTCATGGTTGTCTCGGTGATTATCGTCCCGGACATCGCGACGGTTGTCCTCCCGACGGCGGTTGTCATCCTGACCACCGTCATGGCCACCGTTTCCGCCTTGACGGTTGTCTGATGGGTCTCTGTTGCGCGAGCCACGTGGGTTGAGTGGCCATGAGCGACTTGGAAGCTGGTGGCTGTGGCTTGACTCGACTGAGATGGATGGAGCCCGGACTTGATTTACAATCTCTGCGGTCTGGGCCATGGCAGCCGTCAGATAGGCTTGTATTTCATCGCGAACCGCTTGGGTTTCCGGGGTGTTGGGTAGCCGTTGCATTGTTGCCATGGCGACGGCTACGTTGGCACTTGGAGTCCTAAAGACCTGTTTGTCCCCCACCCTGTCGAAAGCATCGTTGAGGTCGCGTGGCTAGACCCTTATGCGTCGCGCCTCCCGATCTGCTTCGGCTTCGATTTGTCGGCGATTGAACCGGTCAATATTGCGTGCTTCGCGCGCGGTCCTTTCTTGTTCTGTTTCGCCAACCGCCGGTGGTTCGTCATTGCTAACAACATGGATCAAATCCCCTCGTCTTGGCGGGAAAGGCGAGAATTGTGAAAACCCTGGGGCGTGGTCTGGCAGATCCAGATCGTACTTGGTGCCGTCATCTTCGTGATGCTGAAGCTCGGTGTGTACAGATGCTTTAGATGTGATGCCAGACGAGGAGCAGGAGTCGCCCTCTTGGACTATGTGGACGGATCCTTCTTGATAATCTTCAGTCCGGATCATGTTGATAAAGTCGCGCGGCTTCGGCCGAGGCCGGTGCATAAAACACAGATCCAAGCGGTGTTGTAGGTTATACGCGTAGCTAGAGGCAGCGTTTCGTAGGCCGTAAGGCTGGACCTGGTGGTTCTCCGTCGAGGCTTCGTACTCGGAGAGCCGGAGACCCATCGCGGAGGCTGGCCGACGACGAGCAGAGCACCCTTCAAGAGTAGATATGACCACGAGATCTGTACCAAGTTGTGTAGGACGACTGGTCCGAGCTGGTCGGGTAGATCTATTATGGGGAGCGGTTACCTACTTGTTAGGTTGACTTTGAATCGTACTTACCAGAGCTAGGGTTTCAGCGAGTTTGGTGCCGACCCGATCGATGGAGTTGAGCAGGTCGGTGTTGTCGATCTGCTACCCTTTGTAGCGGGGAAGCGGACGACGAGTCGTCAGCGTGGCTGAAGATGATGCAGGCGTGGTCGGAGCCAGATGTACCGTGGTTGGAGCTAGATCCATCGTGGTCGGAGCCAGACGTACCGTGGTCGGAGCCAGATCCATCGTGGTCGGAGCCGTACCCATCGTGGTCGGAGCCGTAGCCGATGTAGGTGAAGCAGTGGTCGGCGCAGACTGAATCCACGCCTCCTCCATGGTCATGGCGATGAAGTCGTTGGAGCCGGTGGTCCAGGTGATCTGGCCGACGGTGAACTTGAGGCCGTTCAGCGTTGCCATGGAGGCGGAGACGATGACCATCTTGTTTGCTTGGAGAGTAGTACGCACACCCCCTACCTGGCGCGCCACTGTCGACGAAATATGGTCGGCAGTCTACCTAGGGGTATGCCCAAGGTAGTAGATTGTCGGCAGACAGATGCGCAAGCCACAAACAAGATGTTGACGCAAGACAAATACGAAGTTTTATCCAGGTTCGGCCGCCAAGAAGGCGTAACACCTACATCCTGCGTCTGATTTGTATTGCTGTATGTCAATGAGAGATGTTTTTTTAGAGGGATCCCCTGCCCGCCTTATATAGTCCGGGGGGCAGGGTTACAGATCTGGAAACCAATCCTAGTCAATTACAATTGCTACATGTGGCCGGATAAGGATTCCTATTCTAACCGACCAGGATCCTACTTGATCGCCAAATCCGCCTTGACTCCTTGTGCGGGAGTCCGATCAGGTTGGCTGGGCCGCACGTCGTCTTTCGGGTGGACCAGACCCATCGATCCGGGCTGGCCCAAGCTTAGCCATAAGGGTATGGGAGTTAATACCCCCACAAAGTGTGGAAGCAAAGATCATCTTGTTGCCCAATGTCTATACAATAGTGACAATAATGATGACAACAAGAAGAATAAGAAGAAGGACAAGAAGGAGAAGAAGGAGAAGAGGGACAAAACAATCTTCAAGAAGAAGAAAGGTGGTTCATATGTAGTCACTTGGGATAATGATGCATCCTCATGAAAGGTCCTAATGGCTAGAGGGGGGGTGAATAGCCTAATAAAATTTCTACAACAACACTTAACAAAACAGTTAGACGATTATGAGGCAAAGCGAGTGTTGCGCTAGCCTACTCAAAATGCAAGCCACCTACCATAATTCTAGTTTAGATAGTGTCTATTCACACAATAGCAAAGACACTACCCTATGTTAGTGTGCTCTCAAAGACTAACTAAAGAGCTACACCAACCAAGCAAACAAGCTCTCACAACTAGCTACACTAAAGAGCTTGACAACTAGTTTGCGATAATGTAAAAAGAGTGATCAAGAAAGTTATACCGCCATGTAGATGAAGGAACCAATCAATCACAAGGATGAATAACAATGAAGACCAATCACCTCGGAATCAATGATGAACACAATGATTTTGTACCGAGGTTCACTTGCTTGCCGGCAAGCTAGTCCTCGTTGTGGCGATACACTCACTTGGAGGTTCACGCGCTAATTGGCATCACACGCCAAACCCTCAATAGGGTGCCACACAACCAACACAAGATGAGGATCACACAAGCCACGAGCAATCCACTAGAGTACCTTTTGGCGCTCCACCGGGGAAAGGTCAAGAACCCCTCACAATCACCATGATCGGAGCTGGAGACAATCACCACCCTCTGCTCAACGATCCTCGCTGCTCTAAGCCGTCTAGGTGGTAGCAACCACCAAGAGTAACAAGCGAATCCCATAGCGAAACACGAACACCAAGTGCCACTAGATGCAAACACTCAAGCAAAGCACTTGGATCACTCCCAATCTCACGATGATGATGAATCAATGATGGAGATGAGTGGGAGGGCTTTGGCTAAGCTCACAAGGTTTCTATGTCAATGCAAATAGCCAAGAGAGTGAGCTTGAGCCAACCATGAGGCTTAAATAGAAGCCCCCACGAAATAGAGCCATTGTACCCTTTCACTGGGCAAAACTCGGGACGACCGGACGCTCCGGTCCGATCGACTGGACGCTGGACCTCAGCGTCCGGTCACGTGATACTCGCCACATGTCCCCTCCTTCAAACGTTGTTCGTCAGATTTCAATGGTCGTCTGATGACCGGACGCGTCAGTTAGAAAGTGACCGGACGCTGGACCTTAGCATCCGGTCGTTCCAGTAAGGTTCCAAACGTGATTTTTCCCGACCAGACGCGTCCGGTCATGCTTGACCGAACACAGCCAGCGTCCGGTCACACAACGTCTCCTCTGTACACCCTACGTCAGTGTACGTCAGCACTGACCGGACGCACCCTGCCAGCGTCCGGTCGTTAAGCGACCCAATGTTCGGTCATGAAACCGAAACGCACGTCCTCTACTGCCACCGACCGGACGCTTCGGTCCAACTGAGTCCAGCGTCCGGTCACTCACAGTGACCTCCGTCTTTTCTGTCTAGGGCACCGGTGGCACCGTCGGACTATCCGCACTCTACGGGCAGACACTCCGCCGGTGGAGTTTCTTACCCTTGCACCCAAACTTCACCACCCTTGATCAAATGTGCCAACCACCAAGTGTATCACCTTGTGCACATGTGTTAGCGTATTTTCACAAACATTTTCAAGGGTATTAGCACTCCACTAGATCCTAAATGCATATGCAATGAGTTAGAGCATCTAGTGGCACTTTGATAACCGCATTCCGATACGAGTTTCACCCCTCTTAAAAGTATGGCTATCAAACCTAAATGTGATCACACTCTCTAAGTGTCTTGATCACTAAAACAAAATGGCTTCTACAATTTATACCTTTGCCTTGAGCCTTTTGTTTTTCTCTTTCTTCTTTCCAAGTCCAAGCACTTGATCATCACCATGGTATCATTGTCATCATGTCATGATCTTCATTTGCTTCACCACTTGGAGTGTGCTACCTATCTCATGATCACTTGATAAACTAGGTTAGCACTTAGGGTTTCATCAATTCACCAAAACCAAACTAGAGCTTTCACCTCAAGTGATGATGATGATAGTGATGATGACAAGACCACCAAGAAGAAGGTGTTTGCAAGCATTGCAATCAATGAGAAGCCTTCTCTCTTCGACTTTCCATCATGCTTCATGGTTAAGGCCACAAAGGTACAATCTTGTGATGATGGAAGTGATGAGGAACATGATAATGAAAGTGATCATGAAAATGATAGTGATAGTGATAATGATGAATCTACTAAGGATGAATTATTTGACATGCTAGAAGATGCTAAGAAATACTTTGACATTAAAAGAAGGGAATGCAAGAGCTTGAATAAGGAGGTAAAAGCCCTTAAGCAAGCCCTTGATGAGCTCAAGGCATCTCATAAGAGGCTAGAGGATGCCCATGAGAAGCTTGGCAAGGCTCACAAGAAGCTTGAAAAAGCTCATTCCTCTTTGCTTGATGAGCAAACTAAAAAGAAGCATGTTGAAACTTGCAATGTAGGTTTAACTTGTGACTTAATTGATACATCACTATCTATGCCTAGCATTGTTCCTCCCACTAACCCTTCTTGTAGCACCTCTACTTCCACCTCATCTAGTAGTGATGGTCTCACTTGTGACCCCTCACTAATGGTTGAGAATGAGAATCTCAAGAAGGAGGTAACTAGGCTCACTCACTCCTTAGCTAAGGCTTATGGTGGTGAGGACCGCTTGCTTATGGCCTTGGGTAGCCAAAGTGCTTCTCTCTACAAAGAGAGATTGGGCTATACCCCCAAGAAAGGCAAGGCGGCCTTTACTCCTCACAAGACTAGTTTTGTGAAGAACAATGATCGGTTTTGTATTAGTTGCAAGCAAGTTGGTCATAAAGACCAAGAATGCACCAACAAAGGCAAAAATGCTAATGTATCCTTCATAAAGCTTGATTCATGCTATATGCTTACTAAGGGTACAAATGGTGTAAAGGCTAAGTTCATTGGCAAACCATGGATGGGCTCAAAGAAGAAAGCCATTTAGGTGCCAAAGAGCTTGGTTACTAACCTTCAAGGACCCAAGCAAGTTTGGGTACCTAAAAAGAATTGATCTTCTTTTGTAGGTCAATTACAAAGCCGAAGGAAGGCATTGGGTTTTTGATAGTGGGTGCACTCAACATATGACCGGTGATGCAAGAATGTTCAACTCAATCAACACCAATGGCAATAATGGTTATGATAGTATCACATTTGGTGACAATGACAAAGGCAAGGTCAAAGGGCTTGGTAAGATTGCAATAACCAATGACATGAGCATATCCAATGTGTTGCTAGTAGAGAGCTTGAACTTCAATTTGTTATTCATGGCTCAATTATGTGATCTTGGATTCAAATACATATTTGGGGTAGATGATGTAGAAATCATAAGTGTAGATGGTTCTAACTTGATTTTCAAAGGCTTTAGATATGAAAATCTATACTTGGTTGATTTCAATGCTAGTGAAGCTAGATTATCTACATGCTTGTTCACTAAGTCTAGCATGGGTTGGTTATGGCATAGAAGGCTTGGTCATGTTGGAATGAAACAATTGAATAGATTGGTTAAGCATGGCTTAGTTAAAGGCTTAAAAGATGTTGTGTTTGAAAAGGATAATCTTTGTAGCTCTTATCAAGCCGACAAACAAGTTGGAAACACCCATCCTAAGAAAAGCATGATGAGCACTAGTAAAACATTTGAGTTATTGCACATGGACTTGTTTGGGCCAACACAATATACTAGTATTGGTGGTAACAAGTATGGCTTTGTGATAGTGGATGACTACACTAGATACACATGGGTATTCTTTCTAGTGGACAAAAGTGATGTGTTTGCAACATTTAAATCATTTGTCAAAGGCATTCACAATGAGTTTGAAACAACCATCAAGAGAGTTAGAAGTGACAATGGTAGTGAGTTCAAGAACACTAGAATTGATGAGTTATATGATGAATTTGAAATTAGACATCAATTCTCGGCCAAGTACACACCACAATCAAATGTTCTTGTTGAGAGGAAGAATAGGACCCTCATTGATATGGCAAGGTCTATGCTTAGTGAATACAATGTGAGTCAATCTTTTTGGGCCGAAGCTATCAACATGGCTTTCTATTGTAGCAACCGCCTCTATTATCACAAATTAAAAGAGAAGACACCATATGAGCTCTTGAATGGTAGAAAGCCCAACATTGCATATTTTCGGGTCTTTGTTTACAAATGCTATATCTTGAAGAAATACACTAGATTAGGCAAGTTTGACAAGAAATGTGATGAAGGATTCCTACTTGGCTATTCCACAACAAGCAAAGCATAAAGAGTATGGAATTTGGATAGTGGTACTCTTGAGGAAGTTCATGATGTTGAATTTGATGAAACCAAGGGTTCACAAGTAGAGAATGAGAACTTAGAAGATGTTAGAGGCATTTAACTTTCAAATGCCATGAAGAACATGGATATTGGTGAATTGAGGCATAGGCAAGTAATTTATGATGGAGATGATCAAGTGCAGGTGCTCTCCAACTCAAATGTGCAAGATGATACAAATCAAGCTAGTACAAGTGGCTCTCATGATATTAAACAAGATCAAGTGGCTAGCACATCATCTCCACCCAATGATCAAGCAAGTGCAAGCAATCAAGTTCCATTGCTCCAACCAACAAGTATTGCTAGAGATCATCCTTTGGACACTATAATTGGAGATATTTCAAGAGGTGTGCAAACAAGATCAAAATTGGCATCATTTTGTGAACACTTCTCATTTGTGTCATCCATTGAACCAAAGAAGATAGATGAAGCTTTGAAGGATGTTGATTAGGTCAATGCTATGCATGAAGAGCTAAATAACTTCACAAGAAATCAAGTATGAGAATTAGTAGAGAGACCAAAGATACACAATGTGAATGAAACCAAATGGGTCTTTAGAAACAAGCAAGATCAAGATGGGATAGTTGTAAGGAATAAAATAAGATTAGTAGCACAAGGCTATACACAAGTTGAAGGTCTTGACTTTGGAGAAACATATGCCCCGATTGCTAGATTGGAAGCAATAAGAATCTTGCTAGCCTATGCTTGTGCTCACAACATCAAGCTCTATCAAATGGATGTAAAGAGTGCATTTCTTAATGGCTACATCAATGAAGAAGTATATGTTGAGCAACCTCCCGGTTTTGAAGATGACAAGAAGCCCAACCATGTGTATAAGTTGAAGAAAGCATTGTATGGCTTAAAGCAAGCACCTAGAGCATGGTATGAGAGATTGAGGAACTTCCTCCTCTCTAAAGGGTTCACAATGGGCAAGGTTGACACCACTCTTTTCATCAAAAAGATTGAAAGAGACTTGTTTGTGTTGCAAATCTATGTTGATGATATCATATTTGGATCAACCAATCAAGATTTTTGTGATGAGTTTAGAAAGATGATGGCTAATGTGTTTGAGATGTCCATGATTGGAGAATTGAGTTACTTCATTGGTCTTCAAATCAAGCAATTGAAATATGGTACATTTATAAGTTAAGGCAAGTACATCAAGGACATGATCAAGAAGTTTGACATGAGTGAAAGTAAAGCCATTAGCACACCAATGGGAACCAATGGCAACTTGGATAGTGATGCAAGTAGAAATATGGTGGATCAAAAGTTGTATCTGTCTATGATTGAAAGCCTACTCTATGTGACCATATCAAGGCCGGATGTCATGTTTAGTGTATGCATGTGTGCAAGATTTCAAGCCTCACCAAGAGAAAGTCATTTGAAGGCTACAAAGAGAATATTGAGGTACTTGAAGCATACACCAAATATTGGTTTATGGTATCCCAAAGGAGCAAAGTTTGAGCTAGTTAGTTACTCCGACTCGGATTATGCGGGATGCAAGGTTGAAAGGAAGAGCACCTCAGGCACATGTCAATTGTTGGAAAGATCACTTGTTTCATGGTCATCAAAGAAGCAAAATAGTGTTGCATTATCAACCACCGAAGCCGAATACATATCCGCCGGTAGTTGTTGTGCACAAATTCTTTAGATGAAGGCCACCTTGAATGACTTTGGAATCAAGTTTGAAAAAGTGTCATTGCTATGTGACAATGAGAGTGCAATCAAGCTAACCAACAATCCGGTGCAATATGCAAGAACAAAGCACATTGATGTCCGCCATCATTTCATAAGAGATCACCAACAAAAAGGGGACATATGCATCGAGAGTATAGGCACCGAAGATCAACTTGCCGATATATTCACCAAGCCATTGGATGAGAAGGTTTTGCAAGCTAAGGAATGAGTTGAACATATTGGATTTCTCAAATATGTGTTGATGCATCCCCCATTTATATGACATGCCTCTCCTTCGAGCTATCAAAGGTAAAAGTGGTTTGGCATGACATACATTCTTGCTAAGGACATGTTTAGTGCATCTAGTCATTCCTCATTTCATTAGGACCTACTTATTAGGCTCATTCATGAAAATCAAATGACTTTGATGTTTATATGGTATCACTATTGCTTCTATGCTTGACTTGATCTAGTGATAGCATATAACATGTTTGTGGGCTTGTAAACCTAGTGTTTAATCTAGAAAATGAACTATAAGTGTTTAACTCAACATGGTACAAGATAACCCTCATTTCGAGGTATGAAGAAGCTTGTCCTTGGATCAAATCGAGTTAAATATCTTTGCTAAATATTCTAGTTTCAACCAAATTTGGAAATATGATCCTCACCCCATTGATTGACTTTGATAATCTCTACCTATCTTTATTTTAAACCATTGTGATCATTGATGACAAAGGGGGAGAGAAATGACAAAGATAGAAAAGGAGAGAAATGAAGATATAAATGATAAGAAATGACAAAGGAAAGGGATCAATTAGTACATAAAGAAAGAAAAGGGGGAGAGAAATGACAAAGATAGAAAAAGGGGAGAGAAATGAAGATATAAATGATAAGGAAAGAAATGACAAAAGAAAGGGATCAATTAAAACTTTGAGCACACAAGTAGGGGGAGCAAGCTCATAAACTTGCATGATGCATTTGAATGTGCATCTCATATGTTTGCTTGCATGGCATAAGTTTTAAATTTCAATATCCATGCTTGTGTGATGTATGCTAGTTGTAGGTTTGAATGATGAAATGAAAAACTAGCATGCATAGGATATCTAATGATTTCATTTCCAAGTATTTCCAAGTGGTATCTAGCTATCAAGTGTTCAAGTGATATCTTGCTAACCATGGTGCTAAGGATGGTATAATGGTGCACTCCGATTGGTATCACGCTTCAAAGGTCTATCTCTTATACCTTAGCATCATTTGGTAGACATTAACTCCTATATTTTCTATCTAATCATATGTGCAAGCTACAATCTAAACTCTTAGCACATATGTAGGGGGAGCAATTGCTACCATATAGGATTCATGAAACTTGTCCATATCCTTTACACATGATAAATATGCTTGGGCAAGCAACATGGATTCAATTGAATTTTAATTTATATCTTTGTATAAGAGTTGTCATCAATTACCAAAAAAGGGGAGATTGAAAGCTCTTGTTTGGTTTTGGTGAATTGATGAAACCCTAAGTGCTAACCTAGTTTATCAAGTGATCATGAGATATGTAGCACACTTCAAGTGGAGAAGCTAATGAAGATCATAGCATGACAATGGTGATGGCATGGTGATGATCAAGGGGCTTAAACTTGAAGAGAAGAAAGAGAAAAACAAAAAGCTCAAGGCAAAGGTATAAACCATAGGAGCTATTTTGTTTTTGGTGATCAAGACACTTAGAGAGTGTGATCACATTTAGGTTTGATAGCCGTACTATTAAGAGGGGTGAAACTCATATCGAAATGCGGTTATCAAAGTGCCACTAGATGCTCTAACTCATTGCATATGCATTTAGGATCTAGTGGAATGCTAACACCCTTGAAAATGTTTGTAAAAATATGCTAACACATGTGCACAAGGTGATACACTTGGTGGTTGGCACATTTGAGCAAGGGTGGAGAAGTTAGAAGTAAAATGGAGTTGGTCGCAATGATGCTGGCGTCGGTCTACTGACCGGACGCCGGGTCACTCAGCGACCAGACGCTGAAGGGGTGCGTCCGGTCGTGTTGTCGGTCGGCACAGTGTGTAGGGTTTAGCACCGGACGCTGGGCTATGTCCGATCGGCAAAAACTCATTTTGGACCCTTACTGTAAACGACCGGACACTGGGGGTTCAGCGTCCGGTCAGTTCTGCCGGAGCGTCCGGTCAGCTTGTCGACCGTTGAGATCAAACATTCACTGTTGAACGCAGGAGACACGTGGCCGCCATCGGGCGACCGGACGCTGAGGAGCAGCGTCTGGTCAGTTGGACTAGAGCGTCCGGTCAGCCCGATCAGTATCCAGTGAAGGGGTACAATGGCTCTATTTCGTGGGGGCTTCTATTTAAGCCCCATGGCTGGTTCAAGCTCACTCTCTTGGCCATTTACATTGACATAGCAACCTTGTGAGCTTAGCCAAAGCCTTCCCACTCATCTCCATCATTGATTCATCATCATAGTGAGATTGGAAGTGATCCAAGTGCATTGCTTGAGTGTTTGCATCTAGAGGCACTTAGTGATTGTGTTTCGCTGCGGATTTCGCTTGTTACTCTTGGTGGTTGCCGCCACCTAGATGGCTTGGAACAGCGAGGATCATCGAGCGGAGGAGGTGATTGTCTCTGGCTCCGATCGTGGTGATTGTGAGGGGTTCTTGACCTTTCCCCGGTGGAGCGCCAAAAGGTACTCTAGTAAATTGCTCGTGGCTTGTGTGATCCTCATCTTGTGTTGGTTGTGAGGCACCCTATTGAGGGTTTGGCGTGTGATGTCAATTAGCGCGTGAACCTCCAAGTGAGTGAATCGCCACAACGAGGAGTAGTTTGCCGGCAAGCAAGTGAACCTCGGTAAAAATCATTGTGTTCATCATTTGATTCCGAGATGATTGGTCTCCATTGTTATTCTCTCTTGTGATTGATTGGCTCCTACCTCTACACGATGGTATAACCTTCTTGATCACTCTCTTTACACTACCGCAAACTAGTTATCGAGCTCTTTAGTGTAACTAGTTGTGAGAGCTTGTTTGCTTGGTTGGTGTGGCTCTTTAGTTAGTCTTTGAGAGCACACTAACATAGGATAGTGTCTTTGCTATTGTGTGGATAGACACTATCTAAACTAGAATTGTGGTAGGTGGCTTGCTTTTTGGGTAGGCTAGCGCAACACTCGCTTCGCCTTATAATTGTCTAACCGTTTTGTTAAGTATTGTTGTAGAAATTTTTATTAGGCTATTCACCCCCCTCTAGCCATTAGGACCTTTCAGAACACCTTCAGGATGTTTTGCCAATTGACTTAGCAGTTTTGTAGCCACAGGATCAGATACATAACTAGACTGGATATCTTCTAGCCATTGTGGCTGTACTGTAGAGATTGACAAGAGCTTGTCAGTAGTTGGGCATCTAGATAAAGCATCAGCTGCATTGTTGTCCAAGCCTTTCTTATAAATGATCTTGTAATGTAAACCCAGCAACTTAGTGAACACCTTTTGCTGCCAAGGTGTGTGTAGCCTCTGTTCATTTAAGTGGATCAAACTCTGTTGGTCAGTATGAATATAAAATTCACCATGAAGCAAGTAATGTCTCCACTGCTCAATAGCAACCAAAATAGCCAAATATTCTTTTTTCATAAGTAGACAAGCCCTGGTTCTTTGGTCCCAATGATTTACTGATATAAGCCAAGGGATGACCTTCCTAAACAAGAACATCACCTACACCACTGCCACCAACATCGGTTTCTATATGGAATGGCTTGGAAAATCTGGCAGAGCTAAACAAGGTGCTGAACTGAGAGCTTGTTTTAGAGTTTGAAATGCCTCTTCATGAACACGAGTCCAAGAAAATGGTGTGTCTTTGCACAAAAGGAGTGTAAGAGGTTTAGCAATAATTCCAAAATGCTTTACAAATTTCCTA
The DNA here is from genome assembly GCF_019320115.1 of Miscanthus floridulus. Classification (NCBI taxonomy): domain Eukaryota; kingdom Viridiplantae; phylum Streptophyta; class Magnoliopsida; order Poales; family Poaceae; genus Miscanthus; species Miscanthus floridulus. The sequence goes on from NC_089588.1 coordinate 18,367,513, forward strand.
TAATATCCAGCAAGGCCCAAAAACCCTCTAACATCCTTGACACAAACAGGAGTAGGCCAATCCTTGACTGCCTGAATTTTAACTGGGTCTGTTGAGACTCCTTCATCACTTATGATATGTCCAAGGTAAGAAATTGAATGCCTGACAAACTTACACTTGGAGAACTTGAATTTCCATTGATCTTTGGACAACCACTCAAAACCCTATTGCAGATGATAGATGTGTTCTTCTCTTGTCTTGCTATAGACCAAAATATCATCAAAGAACACTAATACAAACTTCCTGAGTCCTGGTGCCAATGTACAGTTCATAGCCCCTTGAAAAGTGCTTGGTGCACCAATCAACCCAAATGCCATGACCTTGAACTCATATTGGCATAGGTGGGTCTGAAATGCAGTTTTATATTCTTCACCAGGTTGCATTAGGATTTGGTGAAAACCAGCTCTTAAATCCAATGTAGAGAACCACTTGGCATTAGATAGTTCATCCATAAGTTGATCAAATATAGGAATCAGAAACTTAGACTTCCTAGTGATAGCATTCAATTGTCTGTAGTCAACACATATTCTATAGCCACCATCCTTCTTAGGAACTAGCAATACATATGATGAAAAAGAGCTGGCACTAGGCTGGATAATACCTTGTTGTAACATGTCCTTGACTTGGCTTTCCAATTCATCCTTGAGCTTTAGAGAGTATCTGTATGGCCTGATTGTAACTGGATCAGCTCCAGGGAGCAATGGTATAACATGGTTGTAAGCTCTAGTTGGTGGCAATCCTGATGGTGCTACAAATAATTGCTCATAATGTTTGATTAACTCCTGAATGTTAACTGGTAAATCTAACAAATCAGGTAAATCACTCTGTGTAGAAGCACAATAGATTTGCAACAACAATAGCTCTTGGACATCATCTTGAATGCCTTGCAGCCTGATAACTGAACCCTGGTATGGAAATTGAAGCCACTTGGACTTCCAATGAATCTGCATAGGACTGAACTTCTCTAGCCAATCCATGCCAATGATGAGATCAAATTGTTTTAGGGGCAACACCTTAAGATCAGACTAAAAACAGTGATTGTCAATGCACCAGGTAACATCATGCAATATTTCATTACTGATCAAAATGCCACCTCCTGCTACATGGACTGAAGTGGGACTAGAAACAACTGTCTGTGAGCTCAACTGCATAACAATACTATTACTGACAAATGATGAAGAGCTGCTAGAATCAATTAGTATTGTGAGAGGTATACTTTCCAATGTACCTCTAAATTGGATTGTTCTTAGAGCAGGAGCACCCTTGATTGCACATTTGGACAGAGCAAGAAATAGGTGCTCTAAACTACTAGAGATTCCTCCAGAGATATGCTGCAATCATCAATAGACAATGTTTCCCACATATCATGAATGGCATGTAGAACTTCAGGAGCACACTTGTGATCTCTTGACTATTTCACACCACATTTGTAACATTAGCCCATTGCCTTCCTGTAAGCTTTAACAGCTGTCAGCTTGGAGTCCAGAGTGGATGAAACACTCTCCAGAGCAGCTCATTGTTTAACTGCTTTGGGAGGTGGAGGAAGGAGCAATGCTGTTCTAGGAATCTTAGAAAATTGGGCAGCACTAGATCTTGTCACCTCAGTAGTACCACCAGCCTCCTCCTGCAATAATGCCAAAGTGCAAGCAAAATAGACTCAGATCTCAGGCCGTCAATGAACCAGGTGACAAAATAGACTAGATCGACACCCTTGTTATAGGTTATGAGCTGGTCATTGGCGGGGCCATGAGTTGTGGGTGTGGGTGACCCAAACTCAGGAGCCCGTGTAGTCGTGGCGATGTGGTGCCCGCTGGGCAGAGTGGCAACGCCAGCAGATGAGTCCGCGGCCGCCAATGTTGAAGATGACATGACGCCGGGCTGGTGCGACGTTGTGTCGAGCACGCCACGGTCGCCGATCCCGGTCACCTTCTGAAACTGGAGGCGGAGTTCATCAACGCGTCCTTCGAGCTCAGGACGCCACACGGTCACGTTAGCAGCAACCGTCTCTAGGGCGGTGACGCGGGCGTCACAGTCGTCGTCGGAGATGACCACGCGATTGGACTCGATCGCCTCCAGGCGCTTGGAGATGGTGGCTTCGTTGTTGACGTAGGCGGACTCCAATGTCGCAAGACACTTGATGATGTCAGGGCTGATAGGCGTGGAACCACAGGACTCCAACTCCGCAAGGCGACGATCGACGTGCTCGTCGCGGGCGGAGAGGCTGCGCTCCAGCCCGGTGAAGCGGCGCTCCCAGTGCGTCTCGCGATCGTCGAGGCGCTTGGTGAAGCCGTCGAGCTTGTCGATGACATCTTCAGATTGGGGTCCATGATGCCGCGCGCGCGCGCTGTCGACGGGTGTAGTGCGGGTGGTCGGGGACGGTAACCTCCAGGGCAGCGCACAGCGGTGAAGGTGGACGGCGAACTCTGGACAGAGTACGGCGTGGAACGGTGGACGGCGAACTCCAAGCAGAGTTCAGTGTGGATCGACTAAGTCTGATACCAGATTGTTAGCATCTACTTGCTAGAGAAGTAACGAAATGGAATTCAGGCGACGATGCGTGCTTTAGAACGACAAATTCAGAGGGTTCGTGACCCGTGCTTCGTGTCCTTCTTCTCTTTAATACTATCCTATTACAGCCAGTCTGGGCCGGCAATAAATGGGTTGGGCTTCTTCTCCTGAATGGGTCTGCGCACCGGGGGTTCTTCAAATAAATGGCTTGGCGATCCAAAAGCTGTTGTCCGATGCTGCACAGTGTTAACAGTTTGCTGCCATGCCAGCCAGGCATCGCATCGTGGTCAGTTCGTCTCTGCCTGCCAGGGCTCTTTGACCCCCGTTCCTTCGATGTGTTCGTCTAGTTGCTGCGCGTTGCAGGTATGAGCTATGATTTTTTTTTTTTGAGTTATGGATGAGCCGGTGCTTGTTTTTTAAATACGAAAGGAGGCCCAGCCCAACGATCTAATAAAAGCTCAAGTGGATCCATGTGGGCCAAATCGCATCAACTATTTGACCAATTCAGCCCATACATGGTATGGTGACAATGTCATCTTTGCAAAACTAATTTTAGTGTGGGTTATTAGGCACTAAGCCACTAACTACAGTAGCTCAAATGGTAGAGCGCTCGCTTAGCATGCGAGAGGCACGGGGAGCTCTTTTTTTTCTTTTCTTTTTTTGCTTTCGTTTGGCTGGCGTAATCCTATCCGAACTTACGCGCTGTTCTTCCGTTCACTGCACTACTAATGTTCCGCCGAGCAAACGCTGTGCACGCTATTATGCAAAGATCCTGGGCTACGCTACACCCAAGTTGACAAATGCAAGTCTCTTAAAAAAAAAAGAATTGACAAATGCACGGCGCGTCGTCATTTCCGTGTCCGCCGCCGCCGCCGCGGCGGCGGCCGCTCGTTCTCTCTTTCCCGCTAGTGCGCCCGTTGCCGACTGCTCGCCGCCCCGCCCTGAAACTGAAAGCCAAGTGGGCACGGCAGCGAGGCGCGCAGGCCACAGAAACGGGCGGCGCGGACGCAAAGGCAACAGCATCCGAGTAGCAGGCTAGCTATCGTATCGAGTGCGCACCGCATCGGCACGGCCCACCAGCCGAGCAGTCCAGTCCACCACAAAAGTCCCCACACCCCACAGATGCTGCGGCACTAGCAGGCGGCAGGGAACCCAGCCGAGAGGGAGGCGGGCGAAGGGCTCTCTCGGTCGGGGAGGCGAGGCCGCGTCCGCCCGCGCGCGGGGCGGGATGGCGTCCGGCGTGTCGCCGAGCATGGCGCTGGCGCTGGCGGGCTTCTGCTTCAGCCTCATCTTCATCGCCTTCGTCTGCTCCCGCCTCGCCTGCGCGCTCCTCCGCCGCCACCGCCGCCGGGCCCGCTCACGCCTCGCCGCCGCCCTCCCGCGGTACGCGTACGCCGACTACACCTTCGCCGTCCAGGTCCACCACCCCGCCGCCGGCGGTGGCCTCGGTGGGGGGCTCGGTCCCGCCGCTGTCGCCGCCCTCCCCACCCGCGCCTTCGCCGCCCGCCCCCGCGGCTCCGGCGCCTCCGACGCCGACTCCCAGTAAGTACTTCCCATCCTCCTCCTATGTCCCTCGCGATTCGTCGCCGCCGCTGATGCTCTGGCCGGGCCGGCGATCGGCGGTCCCAGTTCCAGCCTGCGCCCGTACGCCACCGCCTCGCTCCTGTAGCTGTAGCGTCCCCGTCCCGTGCAATCTCGCGTGCGGTCAGGCAGGTGTCGGTTCGCGTCGGCGGGGTCCAGTCGGTTACGTGCCGCGCGCCGCGCGGTGGGCGCGTTCGTTGGTTTGTTCGTCCGTCCTGTACCGAATCACATTTGGGGCGCTGCTGCTCCTTGTAGTTGCGAGGAGCGCCCTCGGGTGGGTGGGGAACGGGATCTCCCTCCCTTCTCCCCCACTCCCCTTGCAGAGATAATAACATTGGCCGATTGGGAATTCTTAGGTGTTCTGGCGGATACCAGAGTCACTGTCAGTGCTTATGAAATGAGATCATGCTCGGCCCTGTCTTATGATCCGTACTTTTTAGTTTTTTTTAGCCAAAACATTTTCTGATTCACACAACAAATAAGTTAATAGTATTTTCAGCCTGAGCTTATCAGCCAACAGTTATGCTTGTCTGCCTGTACTGTTATGTTTGTCGGCCATAGATATACCAGTTGACCTGTTCTGGGGACTGGGGGTGGGATTGAAACGTGAAATGGTTCGAATTAGGCTGTCTTCAATAGGAACTTAGGGGTGTGGTTCTGACTAATTTATTAGTCACATCGTCGTGTAGCCTTTAGGAACTAATATGAGTTAATTATAAAATATTAATAGACGGGACAATTTATTAGCCTAATTATCGTCATTAGCACTATTTACTGAGCAACATGTCAAATCATGACTAATTGGCTTAAAAAATTCGTCTCGCAATAGCACAATCTGGCAAGTAGATTTTTTCATTAATATTTAATCTTCTGCAGTGTCCAATCCGATGGGCAAAAACTAAAATTTTCCTGTAGGATCAAACCCCTATACTAAACTAAAATGGATAGAGATCTAAATCAGTCTGTACCTATACGGGAGATCTATTTTGACTTGCCAGAGAGGCACAACCCAAATATGGGCATTCTTTCTCTTGGAAACCCATTTGCAGAAAGGATTCTCTTTTGATACCGAATAGGCATTGAACTTTTTGCCTGTAGCGCTATCCAAAGGACGAATAGATTTTAGGTGTTGTTGGTGGAGATAGTCTTAGTTGTTGAATGTGAATGTTAGTCTGACCTTGGACTGTAGCACTATATAAGTTAACACAAGTTCTACTGCATCCTCATCGGTATGTGGAAATGATGTTTTGACTGATTCCAATAACCGAAACAAACTTATGGGAAATCATGAATAAACTTACCTCCCGTTAATTAGTGTTTTTACCGTATTATTCGGTGTTTTCCCAACACTTCGCCAAACCTGTGCACTGTGCCTCTGTGCTTGCTTAATGCTGCTGGGAATCGTGAAGATGTCCTTGCCACCATAGGAGATAGCCTTTTGGCACCGAAAGGGTTGTCAGTGAGGATGTTGATTGCGTTCTCAGTACCAAAGAAGCTGTCCTTGAGGATGTTGGTGCCTTGTCCTTGATGACTTCGGTGCCTAAATACAGTGGCGGTGCAGTTTTTTTTAAGTACAAGTGTACTGATTGTTGTGCTTCGCTGGAGATTGACAATGGAATCATGATGTCCCTCAGCTTGCATTGTTACTGAACAGCTAAGACCACTTGATCAATTCACATGACATCAAAATGGGGTATGGGTGTTAACTGTTCATGAAGAAGATGGGTCATTAGGCATTGTTATTGAGTAGGTTAACCTCACTTGCGGTGCCTGATGAAGTGAAACAGGAATCAGATTACGAGTATTCTGGCTGAATACTGAACCGTGAATTTAAAATTTTTGTCACTGTCAGAACTAGATATTTCACCCCAAGAGTTCTCAACTTAGTGCCTGTACTATTCTGCACAAGTTGGTTTGTATCATATTTACGTGCCTTTGGTTTTCTATAGCTTCACTGAGTTTACATGAGAACACAAACCATCTGATGGTAAAACGTGGAGGGAAAACAGTTTCAGTCTGAGTCATAGAGCGTTCCATTCTTAAACAAAGAGAGTAGTAACCATGCCTGGCATCCTATTCTCTCATCAAAGTGAAAATTGCTGATTTTCATTTCTGTTCCGTATCGATAATTCTTTAGCAACCGTCTTTGATGGTACTAGTCACTGAACTGTTCACATCGTTTTCTGGCAGGTGCGTCATTTGTCTCGCAGAATACGAAGAGGGGGATGTGCTACGCGTTCTTCCTCACTGTGGTCATGATTTCCACATGGCCTGTATAGATTTATGGCTGGAGCAGAACTCGACCTGCCCCGTCTGTAGAGTCTCATTGCTCGATAACCCTGACAGCGAGCACACTGCTCCTCCGCCTCCGCTACCCAGTGTGGTGGTGATCAGCCCTCCAAGCTCTCCTGAACCGTCAGCATCAGATCCATGCCGGTGCCTGTTTGCCGGCACCGGGCACTCGTCAAGGTCATCAGAGGCTCCTAGACATGAGGCCGACCAGGAGAATCAGGTGGCATCTAGGCCATCGGTGGACGGGGGTGCTAATAGCATGCCGCTGTCCGAAGTTAACCCCACTCCTGAGAATAACAGCCAAACAGTAAGGAAGCAGCATCTAGGGCCCTGCAAATAGCAATAGCAGCTGCCTGGAGTCGGCGAGTCGCTGTCCTGCAGGCTGCAGGGTGAAGAAGCACCTGTACAGGGGCGGATGTCTGGCTGGCTGCTGTAGGTTGGAATTTGTTGTTGGAAACGAAACACACTTCATCAGTTCAATATTCATGTTGAAACACAGCAAACCGTGGTACACGGATACCACAGAGAGATTAAAGCATCAGTGAATTCGCCAAAGGCTAGTTATTATTAGTATCATTACCTGTTGGCATCAGCAAATAGGAAGCTCTTGACTGGTTCCATTTGAGGAGAGCATTTGAAACTAACAGGATTTTCTGCAACAGAGATTAAAATAAACTTGTTTTATTTGTTGGTTGGTTGGTTGGTTTGGGGTGTGGGGGGAGAGAGGGGGGATGCAGCTGTTTCACTCAAGCTAGGCATGAAAATACTGTTATTATCATCGACCAGCAGAAATGATCAGACCATGTATTATTAACTACTTCATCCTTCACGAAGAAATTACAATCATTTATTTTGAGGAGTTAAACAGTTTTGAGTATAAATAAATGCATAAACAATACTAACATTTATGATACTGAACAAGTACCGTCAAATAATCAGGGAATTCATAATAACCCTATTTTTAAAATAAATGTTAATACAACTTTCTATAACTTAGTCAAAGTTAAAAAAAAATAGACTTGGTTCAGATATAAAATTGTAGTTGTTTGGGGACGGGGAGTTGCTAGGAAACCTATCGCAGTGTGTTGAAACGTATGCTATAGCTAGGGTTCAAAAACAATTAGTGAAATTTCAACTGAATTTCGATAATTTTAGGGGTCATCGAAAAAAAAAATTCTGATATCGAAATTGAAAACCTTGGCTGTAGCATCGTGTGGCCTGGATCCAATGTGGGAAAGTGTTTTTGTCAAGCACATACGATGACACCCAACTCGATCCTAAGGCCCAATTGACCTGTGAACCCCTCCTAATATATTTTCATAGCTATGACGCTGCATAAGTCAAATTAGTTTTTGAAAAATAATAATAATGACATGATTTTGTATTTAGAAGTGTACATAGAAGTGCTTTTGGTTATTTCTTCATAATTAGGAGTAGGTAATTTAGATACAAATTTTAATGGTTATTTTTTTTTTTGACAATGGATGAAGTGTGTAGTTTAGATGCAAATTTAAAACTTGTTAGATATTAATTTTGATAACGGAGATGGTTAGATGCAAATGTTTCATAATGATATAGGTGGATAATTTAGATGGTTATTTTAGAGTGTTTTCTTAATGACCGATGTGATAATTTTTAGAAATCTAGCGGTTATTATTGTCAATAACAACTAGAGTGTACCAAATCATTGACCTTATGTCTTTTGATTTTTGTAAGAATTTCTAAGATTTTTTTCCTAGTGTATCTCGTGAGGCATATAGGTTTTAGAAGGATATGGCCACCAAACGGTGACCAAATTCAAATGTGTGCATGTTTAAGAACAGAATCCGGATGACCAGTGTCTCTCTAACAAGAAGACGTGTTGCAGCTCATATCAAGAAATTTGGTGAGCTCCGGAACAAATACTGGTGATCTTTCCGGAAGCAGGAATTTGTACCATTGTAATTTCACCCACTTTTCGGAGTTAGATTACTGATCTTCTTTTATTACTTGGCCTGCTTAAACTTTGGCTGAATGGTAGATTCTCGCAATATAGTGGCAAATATTGACATGCTATCGTTATCGTTAGAGTTTATATATAGGCTGGACCATGTAAGTTTACTTGTGTATTATAATGGGCATATTTACTTGTGTATTATAATGGGCTTTAATATTTAAACCTATGAGTAAAGGTGAAATATACGATATCAATTAGTACCATATTGCTAGTTAATGTGAATGTAATGGTTCTTCTCTGTATATATATATACCAACCCCTCTTGATTAAGGTACACTAGAAATACGATGTGAGGAGCTCTATAAGTTTGGGAATTCTTATTAAGGGCTTGTTTGGCACGGCTCCTCCCGAGGGTCTCCTCCGGAGGAGCCGGAGCCGTTTTGGAGGAGCCACAAATTGTGGCTCCTCCAAAACGGCTCCGGCTCCTCTGTTTTTTACTGAAAAACGGCTCCTCCAAGAAAACGTTTGGCAGGGCTTCTCTGGAGGAGCCGGAGCCGGAGCCGGAGAGGAGCCCTGCCAAACAAGCCCTAAGGTAGACAATTAGATTTTTTTTTCTTTCTCTCTATCTATTGTGCCCACCATAGTCTATTCCATCTCGACGGCCGAAAGAGTCCTCTTGGGGCAGAAAGAAGGCGAATAAGGTTTTTGGGAAGTCGAGGGTGAATAGCTTGAGTCAGCTAAGGTCGAATACATCAACAAGACTCGGTGAGATCTAAATAATAAATCTAAATAACAGCACCGTTGGTACTCCTCCACCATCCCACTCAAGGTTACAAATTTCTAACCATTCTGCTATCGTTTATTTTATTCATTCCAATAATGCTCACTTTTATGTGTATGTTAATTTATGAGAATAACATGATTTATTTCATTAGCACTGATATCGTGCATATATTACCTATTCTATGATTTATATTTGGGATATAATACAACAAATGCCTCTAAAATCCTATTTTCCTCTCTTCCTACCGTAGTCATTCTGCGGAAACAGTGGTATTGTCTTTGAGGTTCCACAAGCGAGTAAAAGGCCAAAATGGCACCAACAGCTTTCTTTTTTGCCAAAACGGTGAAAATATTGAAATTTTGAGGATCATCATCTCTCTAAAACAAAGGCTGGCAAGAGATGAGTAGTCCTGCCATCATCACTACCATCTTTCTTTTTGTGCCATGACAGCGGCCATCGTACGTGATCCGTACTTTCTTCTCACAATTCTTTCTCCCGTGCCACAATCACAATCCTGATTTTCCTAATTAGATAATGGCTATCGTACGTGCTAGGTATGCTTTCGCAATCGCCATTCATGAAATTCAGGAGTAATACACAGATAGTGAGGCCGCTTACAATTGCATATCATGGGCGATGATGTGAATTCTTGCGACGATAGACATGTGCATCTGGCCAGTAAGATTAGCTGCCTGTAGAATTGGCACAGACCCAAGCAAGAATGCGCAGAGACTAAAAACAGAGCGATCAGATGGAAGATTGAACTTGTCGCCTTCAGCTTCTGGAGAATCACTAATCCATATGGGAGTAAGATTAGCTACTTGTAGAATTGGAACAGACCCAAGCAAGAATGCGCAGGGACTAAAAACAGAGAAATCAGGACTGAACTCGTCGCCTTCAGCTTCTGGAGAATCGCTGGTAGTCACAATCACAATCCATATAACCGGGAGGTTCACCAGACTTGCAAGCCTTGTATAACCTTATTATACAAATATAGTTCCTTGGATGCTTGAATTTTCCAGACGTGCTGCAGTGGAGAAACAAATGGCAGGCCTGCTATCTGAATTTGAAGGCAGCAGCCATGCCTGAAAGCAGGCCTGCCATCTGAACTTGAGGGCAGCAGCCATTCCTGAAATAGTGTGAAGTACTACTCCATTGGCAGCAAATCAGCACAACATTTCATCTTCAGAGTACAGACAGATCAGCAGGTCGGTCGCCATTCAACATGCATCAGTCTGTATACGTTGCATAGCTTCAAAGCAATGTGTCATGAATCGTGAAAGCAACACTGCATTTGGCCGACCCCAACTCCAAACCAAGGCCATACAGCTCACAAACCACGACGAAGCTGGCCAGATTCCATGGCCGCCGACGTGCCGTGCCGAGAACTGTCATCTGGATTCTGGACTGGAGCCTGCCTGCCTCAGCCTGTTCTTGGGGACAAGGCCCAGCTAAAATCCAAAGACAGATTAAAAGATACTGATGCTGTTGTGCGTAGAAGTGTGTACGTAGGGTCCGTTTGCTGAAGCTCCGCTTGATTCCGACTCTTTCATGCACTATATAGCTATATAATCAAGTAAGGATCTATTTTTATCTCTCTTTTTTTTCTCAAAAGAAACTATAAGTCGATGAAGTCACTATTTTTAGTTTCAACAGCTCTAATCCTCTATGGCCCCGTTTGCTGGTCTGAAACTTGGTTGAGACTGGCTAAAAAACATTGTTCCGGCTGAATGGTTGTGAGAGAAAAATATTGTTCCGGCTGAAAAAAGAAGCCGAATAAGCCCGAATATGGAGTAAGCCGAATATACCGTAGTAATAACAAGGAGCCAAAGCCAGACCCTACAATAAGGAAGAGGACACAAACAAAGAAGTGGTGATTTTGTCCTGGTGCAGCAACATGGTTGCTTGGTTGTCCTGGTGCAGCAACATGGTTGCTTGGCAAACAGAGTAACAAGATATGATGATGCTCACATGACAGGTGACAGCGCCATCAGTCCCTTTCACCTGCTACTCTACGTATTCCTATTGCCAATTTGGCGTGGCGCATCAGATAAACTCCGGAGAAGAAAACAAAAGCCAAAGCAGAAAGCACGCAGCAGAATCTGGGAAGCCAAGCTCTCACAAGAGTGGAACTGGGAAGGAGAAAGCAGTAGCCTGCACTCATCATCATCCTCAACTTGTTTTTGTTTCGTATGCCTGGTCAGCTTGGGACCAACTACCATCGAGCTCTTGCTTAGTTCCTCCAAACTCTTGAAAAATGTACTATGCAAAAAAAAGATTACCTATCACATTAAACTTACGGTACATGCATGGAGTACTAAATGTAGACGAAATAAAAAACTAATTGCACAGTTTACTTTAACTTTGCGAGACGAATATTTTGAGCCTAATTAGTCAATATTTGGACAATAATTCACAAATACAAACAAAATGTTACAGTAGGGAATCTTCACTATGTAAAATTTACCCATGCAAACTTTGCCCAACTAAACACCGCCCAAGTGCATGCATCATTTCCTTGCATTGATACCCCCTCTCATGCTCTGTTTATTGTAAACAGAGAGAGACAGTCATGTGGCCATAAATTATGACAGGGACATCACTGTGTACCTGCAGAAATTACATGATCAAATAAACAAGATGCAGGAACCAAATGGTGGTTGTTGGAAGAATGCATGTGAATGATATGATAGGCTCCAAACATCGGTAAACATGCAGTGGATCTCTGGAACAGTGGAATTAGTACAAAGATATTTGGTGGAGATGATGCAGGAATCCATTGAGGCACAGGTTGTTGCCCTGTGCTGCTGTACTAGGAATTGTGCTAGAATCACTTATATCACTATTACTGCAGCATTCCATAAACGGAAATGCTATACAACAACCGGGTGTTTTATCATCCGGTGGCACACGAATTTTTTTGGCTGCGGAACCGCAAGTCCGCCGCGCCCGCGTCGCTGCAGCGCCTACGCCGCCGTGCTTGCGCCCGCCCGTCCCCGCGCCGCCGCCGTCGTGCTCGCCCGTCCCTCGTCCCTGCGCCGCCGCCCCCGGCATCTTCCTCAAGTTCAGTGAGCTTCTTCCCCAACTCCGATGCCGCCACCAAATTTATCTTTATCCTTTCGTAGAAAAAAAATTGTTATTTATGATTTGTTACTTGTGATTTGTTAGTTGTGCCAAGGAGTAAGAGAAGAGAGGAGGAAGATAAAAAGTATCTATGGGGAAAAAATTCAGGTGTTATCGGATGCTAAAACACCCGGGTGTTAGACAAGCTCTTCCATAAAAACAGTGACGAGCAACAGGATACAGATAGGGAGGTACTCCTAAGCATCAATTCTTTCTAGTGTACTTCAAAGCAGGAAGCAACCTGGACACCATGATTTCATTTCATGGCTAATCACAACAATGCTGAGGGCCTGTTTGGTTTACAGGATTTTCAAAGGAATTCTAAAGGAATCGGAATCCTATAGTTTAAAACACTGTTGATTTCCTTCAGCTGCGCAGTGTTACTTCCTACGTTTTTCCTGTGTTATGGATTTCTGTGTTCCAAACAACCCTTCTAGTTATTTACCGTGTTTTTCCTTTCCTCTGTTTTACCACTACACACCCACCCCATTCCTGTGTTTTTTTTATATTCCAGTGTTTTAGATTTCTGCATTCCAAACAGGCCCGGAATAAAGACACACTCTATGATGACACTGTATAATCCTTTGTTAACTGTACGAGAACACAGAGCTAAAATTATCCGGAAAATAAAGCAAATTAAAAGAAATAAAGGAAGAAGATGACCCAAAAGCACAAATCAATCTCTCCTCTTTTTATACCATACCAACATGAGATTCATGGTGTCTTCCCAAACTCATTCGACACACCGGAATCTACAAATATCTAGATCGTCAACGCAACCATTTTCCTGGTTGGATTTGGTTTGGTTTGCTAAATACCACCAAATTCAAGTCAAAAGGCAGAGGGAATATGAACCAGCAGGCAGCAGTGAGCGACAGAGCATTTGGTTGACCTCATCATCAGGTGGCATCACCAAGATGAGGATCAAGGCGGCGTCTTGAAGGCCTGCACGAGGAGCGCGAATCCGAGCGCCTTGGCCTCCTCCTCGAGCCAGAGCCTGCTCTCGAGCGCGCTCCTGGCGCGGAGCATGACGACGGCGCAGCCGGGCGGGTCCTGGAACCACCAGCCGTGGAGGTCCCAGAGCACGTCGACGGGCGCGCCGTCGACGAACACGGTCTGGTTGCCCCGGAAGTTCCAGCGCAGGCGGCGCGCGTGCACGGCGCGCTTGCCGTCGACGCTGACCCAGAGCTCCTCCTCCCCGGGCCTGCCGGAGGCGGAGGAGCGGCAGCAGCCCACGGCGACCTCGTGCTCCGGCGCGCCCTCGGCGAACCGGACCCGCGCGGTGTGCACCGCGGCGCCCGGCGTCTGCCCCGGCGCCGCCGCCACGACGACGCGGTCGGCGCGGGACACGGGGCGGATGGAGCGCGCCCGCGGGATCTGGCCCTCGAACTTGGCCTTGACGAACTCCGCCGCCAGGTCGCCCACGGCCAGCACCACCTCGGCGCCGGCGACGGCGACGACGTAGAACCCGGAGACCGGCTCCGGGGACGAGGACGGGGAGGAGGACGAGGCCGCGCCGCCGTACCTGGCGGCGGTGAGGTCCCAGAAGAGGGCGAGCGGGGGCTTGTGTGCCGAGGAGGAGGAGGGGAGGCAGCAGGTGCCCTTGCGGCGGCGGAGGAGGACGGCGGGGGACGACGCGGTGGGGCCGGCGAAGGAGAGAGCCGGGGCTCCGTGCGGCGAGTGCGACCAGGTGAGCCGCAGGAGGAGCGGCGGCAACGACGGCGCCTGCGGGGTCGCGCGGTAGGTGACGGCGACGGAGAGCGTGGACGGCGGCGCCGGCGAGGAGGAGGAGGAGACGGTGAGGGTGGACGCCGGGGTGGTGCAGGCGACGCGGACGGCGCCGTCGGAGACGCAGGACGCCAGGTCCCGCACCGAGGACGGGAGCAGCAGGCTCGACGCGCTCACCATTCCTCCTCCGATCTGCTGCGCGCGCGGTGAGGCGTGGGTGGTGAGGTGAGGGGAAGAGGAGGAGGCGTGCGAGTGTGAGAGAAGAGGGGGGGACTGGACTGCGGGGGTGGGCGTTATGGATGGGCGACCGGCCTCAGCCCTCAGGTGGTGGGCGCGGGCGGCGACGTGGCAAGGCGACCCGACGGCGGGCGAGGGTGGCGGGCGGCACGGCACGCTCTGCAGCCCGCAGGCAGAGCACGAGAGAGAGACGACTGGTAACTGCCGGAGGAGGAGGAGGCGGCTTCGGCTTTAAGGCTGTCGGAGGCTGTGCTGGCCGTCGGATCACGGGCGGGGCGGACACCAACCGTCCGTTCGGCTTCCGCCCCGCACGCACGCTTATTTGTTGCTGTGATGGCGTGGGCGTGCAGCTTCTTGTCTTCCACGCGAGCTCCGAACTTTGAGAGCAAAGCTTGTCGGATCCTTAGGATTTACAATCTGTCACTCGCTTTGCAGAGCCCAAACTATATTCATCATTTTAAATAAACTATGAAAAATTAACTAATTCATTTTAAATTAGAAAAAAAATTAAGAACTGATTTATTTTAGATTAGAACAAAAATATGAATCCATTTGCCAACGTTTTGTAGCGCCGACCGGTAGATCTGTAGCCGTGTGTGTGGTCTCTGGCACTCGAAAACTCAGGATTTATATTAGTTCAATCAACACGCCCTACCTTCAGTTCTAGCGTCTGTTGGTGTTCGTGAGCACGAGTGCTCAACGAACAGATGAGAATGCTATGAGGCTTCGTCCTTAGAGAGAGCTTGGGCCTTTCTGGGGTAAGGGGGTGTTGCAATGAGAGGATTGCGTTGTCCTTCATCCTCTTTGGGGAGGCATTGTGCCGTCGTTGTGGCGTCAACAGCGTGGTGTTTTGATGCCGTCGGACACCAATCAAAACCTTGGAACGACAATCCTTCACCACGTAGATAGATCATAGTTAGGATTTGCAACTGGCATGGCACCACTGGCCTATAAAAATGGCTTCGCTAATTTTAATCCACATATTTGGTACTCTACTCGAAGTATGGATTCTCTTGGTTCATCTCTAAATTTAAAATAGCATAAATAATATGAAGACTTAAATAAATAAAGGGAAAAACTATGGGCAATAAAACACTAAGGACAATTAAAAAAAAATCCAAATCTAGCACCAATAGATAAATTATACTTTTTACAATTTTTTTTTGATATTGGTTCCATTTTTTTTGAAAATGAATTAGTTATGTTTTTTAGAAAATAACATATCCCATTATTTTCAGAAATATAAAACCACCGTTGAACCCAACTAGATGGCAAAATCTGTTTGGTATCAATAGTTTTGATGGTAAAAAGTTTCGGTTCTAGAGTTTCATCACGAAAACCAAACAACAATAGTTGGATAGACGAAAAATGGACGTTTTATGGTCTATATCTTGATTCATATATATAATATAAAAATAAAAGTATCTCTTTTCCATATAAAGTGTAACATAACAAAATCGTGGTTTTCATGGCCCTGTCCTGCCCGGGATACTAGGACATTCGTAACAACTCTACTTTTTTTTTTGTTTTAGGCCATGTTTAGTTCACCCCCAACTCTCAACTTTGACACTATGTAAAAAAAAAAGATTCCCCGTCACATCAAACTTGCGGTACATGCGTGGAGTACTAAATATTGACGAAATCAAAAACTAATTGCACAATTTGGTTGTACTTTGCGAGACGAACGTTTTGAGCCTAATTAGTCATCGATTGGACAATTATTACCAAATACAAACGCAATACTACAGTGCACTACAGTGTCGCTGAAAATCCGGCGACGCCACTTCCGGACTAAACGCGGCCTTACTTAACTTTGATCAAATATATTAAAAATATTAATATTTATAGTATATAATTAATATCATTAGATACATCTTTGAATATATTTTCGTAATTAATTTATTTGAACATACTAATATTTCTATATAAATCTAATTAAAGTTAAGAAACTTTTAACCAACAGGTTTCCTATAGGTACAGATAAAAAAGACTAGAGGGAGTAGTACGGCGGCGTCAGGGGGTGTCGCCATCAGGCTGCAGAGTGAGTGTCAGTCCAGTGACACCGAGAATGGGCAGCAGCCAGCAGGAACGCAGAACGCATGTTTCCACAAACTGAATGCAGCATGCATGCTGCTGTCGCTGTCCGCCCTGTCCCTCACGACGCCTTTGTCCGTCCTGAGTGCCTGAGCATCTCTTTTACCCTGATAATCACATTAAAAAAGTTTATAGTACAATAACAATAACATTATATTTGTGTTTAGATAACGATACTTTTGTCGTTATAAATTATATATGTATTATAAGAAAAATTAATAGCCAAAGTGTGATATTCGAGACCACATCAAATCAAATCGTGTCCTCTCTATTTTGAGAGGGAGGAAGTAAATTGAATTTGAAGACTTTATTAAGTAAAATCATATAAACAAACATAAAAATCATAGACACGTGAACGCTGTTGGTTAGGATCATAAAATCAGACTCTTTTAATTAACATTGTAAAGCCAATAAGATTATATAACTAAACTAGGGGCCGAGCTAGGAAATTGTGCGAGGGGGCTCATCTTCCCTTTCTTCTCCTCCACTCTTCTCTTTGTCTTCTTTCTCCTTTCTCCTCTTCATCCATGGCTATAAAGTTTAGAGGGGGCTCCATGGGCTCTATGGGGTAGGGGCTAGAGCCCCCAATCGGCCCACATTGATCTGTCTCTGAACAAAACTATAGATTTAGCTATCGGCTTGTTCGGCTGATCGTTTCTACGGCTGATAAGCCGGCTGATGCTGTTTTGTTGTGAGAGAAAAACACTGTATCATGACTGATAAGTTCAAGCGATCAGGGTGAATATGGTTTCCATGGCCCACCTCACCTCTCACTCTCTCATTCAACGACAACACCACGACCAGCTCGTCATCACCGAAAGAGAAACAGAGCAAAAGCGATTGCACATGGCTATGTGTGTTGAGAGAGTGGGCACTTGGGCAGGTCAACTAGGCACGAAGGGGCATGTGGGACCGAGGGTGGAGAGCAGCAGTGCGGCGGTCAGAGACCCAAGGGCGATGGCCATAGGTGCATTGTCGAGCTGCGAGCAAGAAGAGGCGCACACGGTTGGCTCCGTCACGTCCTCAATACGTTTTGGGCGAACTCTGCTTGCCGTGTTTTGGGCAAGCTCTGCCCCGTCCTGATGCGTAAAGGCATGCTGGGGGCGTAGGACTGGGCAATCAATTTTAACCGATACTTCGGTTCGGTTTCTTCGGTTCTCAGAAACTTTGGTATCTAGAAAACACAAACCGATCGGTTTGTCATAGAAGGAGAAATCGAGCAGTTCGGTGTAGCCTTTCTTCGGTTCGGTTTTCGGTTGAACTGAACAAACCGACGAAGACCGCGCGTAGGAGAAAGAGGCGACGAGCGACATCGCTCGGCCTGCGCAGCCTCGCCCCCGTTACTACCGCCGTCCGACCACGCGCCGTCAACGAAGAGCCGCCCCCGCCGTCGAAGAGCAGCCAACCCTACGCGGTCTTACCGTGCTGCCGACAAGCCGCTTTGCCGCGCTCCACGCTGGCGCGCCCCTGCTGACGACGAGCAGCCCTGCCCCTGCGTAGATGAGCCCCCGCTGCCATCGAGCAGCCCAGCTTCGCGGTCACGCAGCTCCACCCGTGCTGCCGACGCGCCACCCCACCTGGCCCGCGCAGGATTCGCTAACGAGAAAGGAAAGGGGAAGAGATTCGAGTGCCTTCCGTAGGGTCTGAGGAAGAGGAGGGGTCGAGCGGATAAAGCCAAGGAGAGGGAAAGTGCGTGCGTGGAGTCGACTCGGGAAAGTGCTGGCGGTGTTGAATACTTCAGTTTGTTCGGTGGTCGGTTCGGTATTACCCCAAAACCGAAGCCGTAGCTGAAAACCAATCTTCTCATATACAGAAACCGAAACTGAAAACCGAAAGAACCAACTTTTGGGTTCTGTTCGGCTCGGTTCGGTTCGGTTTTCAGTTTAAAAGTGCCCAGCCTGACGGGGACAAGTGGCAGCGTTGGCACCCGTGGGCCAGGTTTCATGGATGTGTGCGTAGGAAAGGAAGGGAGAGACGGGAAATGAAGAAGAATGGAGAAAAAAAAGAAAGACTCTGACATGTGGGCCCTACTTGTCAGGTGGCTAATCCCATTTTCGGTATCCCTAAACCGAACAAAAAAAAATGAGAGTCACGTTCTTCTTCAACCAAAACGCTAGACATGAACCCATCCCTAAAAACTAAAACGAAACCATCACGATGTCTCTCGACCAAACACAATCTTAACTTCCAGGTCCTGATGAGCTAGCGCTCCATCTAATGTGTCAGATAGTTTCAGTTGGAGACAAAGTAAGATACTAAAGGCGTGTTTGGATGAACTAGCACTAGTGATTAGTCCAACTAGTTGGGTTCTATGGACTAGTGAACTAACAACTAGTTAGGGCTTTGGCTAGTTGTTAGACCAACCACTAGTTCACCTATTTAGATCTTCAAAGGCTAAACTTTAGCCAACTAGTTGTTAGTTCCTGAGATCCAACCAGGCCCTAGTTCTTGCCTCCCATCTCGTCCTCCTTTTATATGGTCCGTTGCTTCTGATAGTAAACTCTTATCTACTGCTCTGCTCCTGTGGTCCAGTAATCATTCGGTCGATCAACGAAGTTGTTAGCAATAGATAAATATAAGAGGCAGCCGTTGGCAGGGGGTCGAAGTGGAAGGAAGCGTCGGCAGATGAATGGTGGCAAAGTGCGGACACGCAGGACGCAGCAATGGCATGACGATGAACACGCGAGACGAGAGAGGAGTAGGAGTGCTCCGATCCACGCTCATCACGGGCTCACCTCATCCCACCAACTACCAATTAGTGCAGTAACTGCCACTACGATGCGCGCGGCGGTGGAACGGAATGCAATACTGCTACAATGCAACTCGTGGAATTAATAACAGTTACGACTCACAGTAATTGAGGCTGGATCGAGAAACGGATAAACAATGCTTTGCTATGCTATGCTACCAACTACCAAGGGAAGCAAAAAATGGAGGATTACAGTTACAGTTACAGACCAATGAGAGGCTCTGTTGCATTGCCTCGTCCATCTCCATGTTTTATGGATGGTTGGCTGGAATCTTGTTCTTATTATCTGCTCGAAATCCACTTCCTCTAAACTGAGTACAAATTAGGAAACGAAAAATCGATAGACTCAGTTAGTAGACCACCAGACAGTGAGTTTATATTAGGGAATAGGGACTGCAACAAAGGACAATCTTGTCACATTATTACCTACACATAAAGTTACCCATAAGTATCAGGCACTATCGTCCTATTCGCTTGGCTTATAAGTTATACTTTTTTCTGCTAACGAACAATATTTTTCTCTCATAATAAATTAGCTAACAGTGCTTTCAGTCATGACTTATCAGCCAAGCGAACAATATATATATATATATAACTACTATCCTGTAGCTGGCTACAAAATAACTTATTATGTAGCCACTTTGAGTTACGATAATTACTATATTAATTTACGAGATTATAGTAACTCCTTACTAAGTGGTTTACTATAACGTTATGGTAAATATCCTCATGTGTTATAGTAACCCAACTATCGTAAATATATATTGACATTATCGTAAATTAGTATATAAAATTATCGTAAATGGAGGTGGCTACAAAATAACTTATTTTGTAGCCAGCTACTGAATAGCCTCTCCCTATATATATATATATATATATATATATATATATATATATATATATATATATATATATATATATATATATATATATAATACTACACATGTCCAGCCTCCCAATAAATGAGGGGTCAGGCATATCAAATCAAAAGATGATGAATTAGAAACGAAGCAAAGCCTTCTCAATTTCTATATCTAGTGTCTCTTAGCTTATGTCTTCCGTCTTCCATCAATGCAGCTGCATCCGCATACATGCAAATCGCTATCATCACGAGATAATTAGTCATCAATAATTTAAGGTAGACAGCAAAACCCTATTAGTTAGCGCACACACACACACGTGCCACACAATGTGTGTCGCGTTTGCATTGCCCGGACGAGGTGGAAGAACCTGCACATAAATAGTCTCATAAATTTGATCCCATCTTGACAGATCGATCATTGCGTTAAGTAACTGATGATAGGCCGGGTTTGCTAGATCAGGTAGCCAATTAACACTGATGGGACTCACTAGCCGGCCGTTTGAAATTTAAGAACCGCACACAGGTGCATGCATGGAGCATGGACCATTGGTCCTTGACTCCATGAGCAATGCAATTGCATGGCCATAGTCTGATCTGACAAGCAAAGCAAACCATGTGAAATCATGGCTAAAAAAAGCTCAGTTGGAGTATACTCAAAAGATGGTAGCTCTGGCATTCAAGGAGTGACGATCTGCTTCGATGACTGAGAATGCCGGCCAGCAATACCAGGTGCTTGATTGATCCCAGGAGCATTTAAAAATATTAAATAATATATTATATGCATGATGCATGGTTTGTTGACTTTGCTTCTTATAAAGAAGAACAAGCAGGCGAATGAAACAGAAAATAGTTGTGTCCCATGCTGAATATACACTTGTTTATTAAAGCAGAAATGGAACAACCAACTGAAAACAAGGAAAAGAGGATCCATGAAAAACAGTAGACAGCTCTTCAGGTTTCAGCGCTCTCAACAACCGGCCAAATCTGAAACCAGTTCTTAACCCTGTTGTTCCTTTCCAGGAAAGATCAGAAAAAGCTGGTATCCGTGCACAATGATCTACGTACAGTCTAGTAGATATCTAATCCTGTCAGCAAAAATAAAATTTGTATTGCCAGGAAAGTGAAGGAGGCAAACTAGTATTCTGCTCGTTTTTTTATCGTACCTGTATCACTAGCTGTATGTCTCAGCAGCAAGTAGATGAATTGCTGTTGCACGGTGGGGCGCAGTTTCTTTTCTTGTTAGACTACAAGTTAACACTGTTTCTGACCTACAACAGAGAACCAGCTGACTGAGATGATGTCATCATGCAATGGGAGCGAGGTTATATAAATATAACCTCCCTCCCATGTTCTAGCTGAGGAACCCCAGCGCCTTTCTCATGTTCAATTCAATTCCCCAATTAGAGGCAGGACAAGCACTACATAAAAAAAAGAGAGAAGCATTAGGGGGAAAAAATTCAGGTGCATTTGTCGTCTTCTATGCTCCAGTCAGAATGGCTCCTCGTGCTTACCTGCTGGTTGTTGGAGCACTGTAGATCTTGATCAGCATGGGAGGAAGCTTCCACTCCATCAAGACTCACTCAAGAGTCAGTTGGTCCTAGTTTAGCAGGCAGCAGCGAGGCAATGAAGAACCATTCCAGCACATGATTCCGTCCTACCTTGTATATAAAATTTAATTCAGTTGAATCAAGACCGGCAAAACTAGATTTGCTGCAACTAATACTAACTGGAATGCTTTAGAACTTCAAATTCGTTGTGTAAAGAACCAGATCTCCTGATCTTCAACAATTTTCAGAACCTGCTATACGAGGTATGATGACATGGATGGATGAAGTACGGATAAGGGGGCAGCAGGTTTTTTATGACTTAAAATGAATTATTTATGGTCTTTTTAGAGATTTAATCATAGTTTTATTATTTTTAGAAAAATATATAATATAGGCAAAACCACCTTCAAAAGCAGCCGAGGGTCAAAGTGCCCGAATTGTATAGTTCAATGGCCTGAGATATCTGGTTTTAGAGTTTGATGGCAAAAACCGGACTTCAGCAATAGTTCGATGGCAAAAAATAGGCTTCTTCCAAAAAACAAAGGGTTAAGTGTTGGTTCAGACTGACAACTGGATAAACAATGTGTGGAGGGATCAGAGAATCATGCTCATGGTCCCTTGACGTGTGAAATGTATGATGAGCAAAAAACATAGTATGGTCCTACATCCAAGCACATGCCAGTGCCAACAACTACCGAGATCTCACACTCCAATGGAACGCAGTGGAAGGTTTGTGACTTTATTACCTATACAGAATTCAGTACGAAAGCAAATGGATTCACCTCCTAATGATTGAGAGATTGACTAATGATGGATTCTAAACAAAGCAAAAGCTTGCTCCCCTGTCACATGGCTAGTGTCTCCATTTTTGTTAGGCTTAGAACACATTTTTGTTAGGTACCAACTAACAACTCTTAAATGTTAGAGTAACTAGGAATAGTACCACATTGTCTAACCACGTGAGGTGTTAGTCCTATGTACTCTATATAATCAGCCCATGAGGCCCAATGCAATATAACACAATCTCCACCAATTATATTCTCCTTCATGGTATCATTCGCCTAGGTTTAGAAATCGATCTCCGCCGGGGGCAGCGCCACCTCTTTAGGCGCCGGATCCTATTGATCCCGCGCCCTCTTCGTCGTCGTCAAGCAGCAGATCGGGTCTTCTCGCGGCGCGCGCCGCCCTCTCCGCGCTCGCCGTGGAGGATGCTGGGCGTCGCCCCATCCCGCGCTGCCGTGGTGGTGGCCCAGGCAGATCGACCCCAACACCGCGCCGCCATGGTGGCGGCCGGCCAATCTGTGTCATCCTCGTGCGACCTCGCGTGACCACGACCCGCCGTGCGCCCCGCCCCGTCCGACTCCGGCAGCTCGTGCCGTGAGCCGGGACGAGCCTCGCTGAGGTGCACTGTTGCTGGGGTACACCTGATCCGTTGCTGCTGTATCTTTTTGGTTTGCTCGATCACTGATCGGGATTGAGTCGCCCATCGCCAGTCGACCTCGCGCATACCTACTCCGGCATCGGCATCGACTACAATGACATCTACATCTTCGACTGTGCGGCCTGGCCGGGCAGGCGATGCCGAGGGGACACCTTCCCGCATCGCTTCTCGGTCATTCAGTCCGCATGTCTACATCATCGGTTCGCCATCACCACCACAGATCAGGACGCCTCCGCCGGCTTCTTCCATCGTCGCTCCACCTCGCGCGTACTCGGTCCGTACAACCGATTATGCGCGATCCACCTGGCTCCCGTGACGTCCATCGCCGAGTACTATGCGCATCTTCTCCGAGCAACAGGGCTGCTGGCTTGTTGCCGTGTCGCCTCGTCGGGCTGCAGCACCACCGCCCATGTGTCCGCTTCGCCGTTGCATCTACATCACCGTCCCCTGTGCATCGATGACTGTACTACGCACTCTTTGTTGTGTAACACCTCGGGTGTTAGCCTTGCATAACTTGACTTGCATAGCATGAGCATGATCATAAAGCATTCATATATAAGCTTTGACACTTGAAACATTAGATTGCAACATCTGCAACGTTTGCTTATTATCGCATGTTTCTTAAACATATGCAACTTTTCTCGTTATTTCATGTCTCCATGTGTCTATGCATATGATCATGAGTGAACACATGTACTTGGTGGATGTGAGTCACACAAACATGTAGCCACACCTAGGGTAGCAAATAGAACCTTGTTCAAGGTTGCATTTCATGAACCAACACTTAAGCTTTCTTGTGATTACACTAACTAGCTCAATGAGTGACTACTACATGAAATGATTGTGTGACCTTGCAAATAGCTTAAACATGTTTAGAATATCATCATGAACAACTTTGGTATTTAGGGCTAGGGCTAATTTGGTCATTATGTCATAGTTTGAGTATGTATCATCATTTGAATGTAGCTTGTTTGACCAAGTTTGAACTAGGTGTTAGAGACCTTGCATGGAGGAGATCACTAAAGCAAAGTTGTAGTGTTTGACTTAAGGAACAACTTTTATTTTTAGGTCATTGACTGATTCAGCTCCTAGCATGCTTGAATGGGTCTCACAAAAATCAGCAAAATCAAGCTTTCAACTCAAGTCTTGATCACTGACAGTGCTGTCAGCCCGACTTTAGATTGATTTTACTCGAGATTGGTTGAGAGTTTGGGCGTGATTTCTAAACAAGAAATGAAGATGGTACATCGGTCTACAAGTTCCATTTAGATGGTTTACGCAATAGAGCTACAGGTTAGCAGTTACATCATTGTCAAAACACGCTGTCAGGCTCGGCAATTCTTGACTGAACGAACTGAATCAAATCTTCGGTGGCCGACCGTTTTAGGCGCTGATCGCCGCGTGGCGCGGAGCGTGGCCGCGCGTCGCCGGCGCCCTGCCCACCGCGACCAGGCTGGCCAGGGCGTGCCTTTAACCCACCCACGTTCGCCCGCAACGCCCAGCGCCCATTTTTTGTTTTCCCGGCCTCCTTCTTCACCCACAGCAGAGCCGCCGAGCTCCCACAGCACCGAGCAGCACCGCCGTTGCCATAGCCGTGCGCAAGCTCGCGACGAGCCGCCCAATCGTCACCGCAGCAGCGCCACTAGCTCCCCAGCGACCCACTACCTCCACCCGCGCTCGCTGACCACACCTGGTAAGCAACGGCGCCGTGCGCTAGCTCGCCGAAGCATCCCCGCCGCGCCCGTCACCGTGGCTGGGGCACCTCCCTCCACCGTAGACCGTGCAACCTTGCGCGATAGGTTCGCCTGAGCCCTGGGAAGCTCGTCCGCGCCCTTTTGTGCTTCACCGTAGCCCCACCGGCGTAGCGCCATCATCCAGCGCAGCCACTCCGCCATGAGCGCCGCCGCTGTACATAGCCTCGACGGGAGGTTCCACCGAGTAGCTCACCTGGTGCGCTAGGTCAAGTAGGTCTCTCGGTGAAGATGTCACCGCCGGCGGACTCGCCGTCGACGAGCCATGGCCGCGCGATCTTGCTCAGCGCCGCCAGCTCTGTTTTGGTTTCGCTAACCGGTGGGGTCAACTGACCAGTGGGTCCCGCGTGTCAGCGACTCCATGTTTTAAAGCCAGTTCATTTTGAATGCAGATTTCATATGTTTTGTAATTTTTGTATCTTCAGTTTGGTAGCTTCAAAAATTATGGAATAAACTTGTTAGTGTTCCTTAGGAAGTGTAGTATTTAGGAAAAATATGTTTTTAACATTTACAGTAGAAATTTTTGAAGATTTAAATAGGGATTTGAAATGTGCTTTTGAATGCATTCAAATTTGTTTATTTTATATCTAGAGTTTCGGTGCTCCAAAATTTATGAAATTTTTGTGGTAAGCTAGTATTAGCATATATGAACTCTGGTAAAAATTTGAGGACTAGTGCATGTGTAGATTTATAGTTATAGATTTTTCTTTTATGAATAGTTAATCCTTGCATGAATTTTTATAAATTATTTACGAATCCAAAATTTATGAAATTTGTTGGAGGTAATCCTAGTACCATATGGATGCTAAGAAAAATAGGAAATCTGTTGCTTGACACTTTTCAATAGGGTTTTCCATTTATGCTATTTCAAGCCTTACTTCCTTGTCATTTTTGTATAGGATGTTCTACTTGATAAAATGACATAAAACTTTTACAGTAGTCCTTTGATAGCATTAGTAAGCCACTGTAAATTTTTGAGAATTTATGAAGTATATCTGATATATGTTTATTATTTAACCTAAATATCTCAGTAAAATAATAAAGGCATTTAAATAAATAGTTTGAGCTTCACCATTATATTATCTAAAATGTAGTTGGTATGCTTACACTGTTGGTAGATTTTATGTTGTCAAATTTGGAATGATTACATTGAGTAGACGTATTGTTACTTTGTATTACATGTTGAATAGTTTCCGGACAGATTCTGGAGTTTGATGAATTGCATGTTGAAAATAATGTGTACTGTAAAAATAGTTAATAACAAAGTTGTAGAGAATTGGATAAGCTTTCTATAAAGTCTAGGATCACTGTGTTTGGATTAGTAGAACTCTAGTTATGAGTGAAACAAGTAGCTACTGTTTTGTGGCATAGTCGATGCATTGTAGAAGTAGTTAATTAATAATCAAGAAGAGATATGCACCTACTCAATAAACATGATGCACTTAGCTGGCCGTTGTTGGCGCTTCTGACAAGATTGAACACATGCCTCTCACTTAGCTGGCCGGATAACTCGTTCCGACCACGAAGCCGAGTAATTCAACTTAGGCCAGGACCCGTTTTGTTGTGCGCTCCTTCTGGGGAACGATCAGACTGAGCCCAAGGGTAGGCTTGGCCTGAGCATCCTGGCATCTGGTGTTCCAGATTGTGCGGCGCGGTACGGACCCGCAAAATGTGTACCTAAGTTGTACCAATGGTGACCTAAGGCTATCGTGGCTGGTAGACCTGGGTTTGTGTTAGGAATAAATTCCCAGCTGGTTGAAATCGATTCGAATTGCTGTCTCTCCCGGATAGTGAGAAACTTGGCTAGTCCCAACATCGTAGCAATTGTGTTATGAAACATGATGGTTCGGATGAATATGGAATTACAATACCTGCTATGGTTACTATTGTATGCTTCTAAATGATATACCACATGTTTGGCACAGGATAGTTGCTAACCTAGAAATGGATAGTTATAATTAACCTGGTAAAGAATTTGTAACTATACCATGATTCAATTACTTTTACGCAAAAATGTTGTCAAGTTATGTCCACTTATACAGCCTTGCATAATCCTTGGAGTCATTTTATTTCTGGTTCATGACGGGTAAGTCTAGCTGAGTACCTTCTCGTACTCAGGGTTTATTTTCCCATTGTTGCAGATGGCACTGTGTATCATGGTTATTGCAAGAGTTGCTTCTATCCCGCTGTGGATGAGGAGTAAGCCTTGGGCAGGCTTCTTTATTAATTCCTATCCTTGCTTTTGTGGACCGTGATCCGACTTGGCACTATATTAAACTATGTTGGAAACTTTATTTTTGAACTTAATTGCTTCCGCTTTATTTATCAAACTCGGTTTGTAATAACTTTTATTCGTACTCCGATGATGAAATGTATCTGTGAACTTTATGTAATATGTGGCATATATGTTGAATCCTGTATGATCTTGGTTGTTGTAAATCGTTTATTGAGACCCGTCGTGGTACTCGACGGACTACCGGGTTTATATGGGTTCAAGTATGACAGTGCGACCGCTTGCGGGCTGCCATTGTACTTGTACTCTTATAAATTGGTCGGTTCTGCGACATGCTGCGCCATCCGTCTGCACAAGGTCTTTGTCCTGCTGATTGGGTCTTCGTCATCGAGCTGCCGCTACCCGCGCCGTCGCTGAGCCATGCTCGCTGGTCGCACCCCTCGCATCGTCGCTGAGCCCTGCTCGCCGATGCGTCTGCTCTCGCACTCTCGCACTGCTTCTTCTTCGTCCAGCACAACCACGTCGACAGCATCACCGTGGTTGGGGCCCTCTACCTTGTAAGTCCGGTATTGGCGATACCGACGCGTGCTTTCGTCCCCGATGCGTTGCTGGGACTGGCAAACCCAGCCCACGCCTCGGCGCACAGGTGGCTTGACTGCATCGACTTCGGCATCGACCCTCCCGTTCCTACCCCGTCTGCCTCGACTGCGTCGTCGCCTTTCTTCTACGTCTACGACGGCCTTTGCGTTGACTTCGGCATCGCCCCCTTCCACGACGACTGCCTCGACGCGTCTCCGTCATCATCATGGCGCCCCTCGCGCGCCTGCAGCTCCATCGACATGGCAATCCGACCACAACTACGTCGACCTCGGCCATCTTCAGCACGGCTTCTTCGACCACGGCTATTGCGCCCTCACGCTCGGCTACCTCGACATCGGCACAAAGGGCTTCCGCCTTGCATGAGGACTCATCGGCTTCTTCTCCAGCCACATCATATGCGCCGCATCGACTGTTATGACTGCATGGGATGTTAGCTTCAGCTTCTTCTCCAGTCTCACCGTCTACTGCGGGGGATGTTAGAGTAACTAGAAATAGTACCACATTGTCTAACCACGTGAGGTGTTAGTCCTATGTACTCTATATGATCAGCCCATGAGACCCAATGCAATATAACACAATCTCCACCAATTATATTCTCCTTCATTAAATTGCAACGTCCAAAAACTATATGGCGAATAAAAAATTCACATGGAATGCAACCTTAATCTCATAATTTTGCCCCCTTCTTGCCGGTCCATCATATTTATTACCAGACAGAGTATGCTGGGACTCACCTACTGCTGATGCAGGATCTGCAGTCTGCGCAAGGTCCTGGTCCATTGGTCCATGAATCATAAGCCAATCTGATCTGAGAAATGAGAATGTCAAATATTGTTTAACAAATCAACATACTAAATTGAATTATGGAGCAAAGTGCAGATATGAAAATGTGATACATGCATTGGCTAAACCAGTCACTGATCCCAAATCATTATAAATTCAGTGCATGGTCTGTTGACTTTGTTTTCAGATCCGAGAAATGTTGGTAGGGCAGAGTGGCTAAATGAGATGCACCTCAAAACATAAGGCAGGATCCGTGAGAACAATAGACAACGATTCTTTAACCTTTTAGGTTTTAACAACAGACAGAAACAGAAATAAATGGAATACTTCAAATTAGTTTCTTCTTTTTTATGGCAACTCAGATAATGTGGATCTTCTTGCATAAGGGTAGGGACCATCCAGCTAGTAGGCACAATTCTTTCTTGTCAATTGTGTGAGAAACAAATATTATGCTGCAGTTCAACTATATGTGTATGATAGAATGACAGGTAGATGAACTATGCACATGAGGCATATATCCTTTCTTTGTTCCTGGTGAACTAGAAAATTTTGACAATGAATAGTTATGGTCTATAAATGCATAGATTGACAAAAGAGGCCTCTCACCAACCTACTATTGGGTCAGCTGGCTGCAGAGGGACAAGATATATTACTCCTAACTGACAGCAGCAAGGCAGTTGAGGAGAGATGGTACATAGAATTCTCTAGTCTTACCAAACTAAAAGGTAGATAAAAATCAACATGCGTGCAAATTCTGATATCCAAATAGATGTATTATGCTTTCAGTAGGAAGTAACAGGTACTAGCTCCCAATTGGAAATGATGAGCTTCCATTCCTCTGTGTTGGTGTAGCTGGGACAATCAAAGCTACTTGTAAGTTGAAACAGCTCAAAATAGTACAATCTTCTGATCAGCATGAGAAGTCTCCATTAAATCATGAGCCCACTTGGCCCTAAGCTTAGCGATCCTTTTGCAGTAACATGATTGTACAGTGTTCAATGTATTATTCTGTCCCTACATTGTTCCCACAAAGTATTGGCGTACATACCAAGAATTGCAGATCAGTTGCCTGTGGCACACAAGGACCCTATCTTAGAAAGTTTTCAATTGCTGTAGATCAGTAAAAAAGTATAGGACCTACGGAGTTTATCTAACAGCTCAGTCTCCTAGAGCATACAATGGTCCCAACTTATACAAGTTTCAGCACCTGTAATAAGTAGGACCTATCCAACAAATCTGATGTCTTTTTGTGCCTACATCCTACTCAACAAAAGAACAGATATGATAACCTATTTGCAGGAAAGCAAATGATTTGAACCAGAACTTGTCCAGAGAGTGGAAAAAATGCGCAGATTACTGAGAGAGTGATTTAACTTACAAAATACTGGCACGAAGTAGATATATGCTCCAATGTGCAGCTTCTGCAACCATGAAAGGGACACTCCATAATTTTCCTGCAAATATAGGTCGCCCAAACAACTTAAGTGTTGGAGCCACATGAGCAAGGAGACAAGGTTCCATCTTCCATGAAGTTCATGAAGTTTTCATTCATCCATGTATGTTTTCGTTATTATATGCGTTGGTCTGAAATGTAGAGTAGTATAGAAGCCTTTGGGTCACATCTACAGTACACACAGAGGTCTAGTGGTAACAACACACACAAATTTCACAGCAACACCCCTGATTAAAATTAGTTGATATCATCAGATACTGATGATTGTATACAATCAGATTCTCAAGGATCATTCATGGCCTCACTTGTCTCCACCACTGCAACACTAGAAGTTGAACCCTCAGTGGACTCAAGGTCCATGCTGCCTCCGTGTAATCGCGTTCGAAACTGTGCTTTCCTCTTGCTTCTTCTCTCCCTCCACTTCACTGCAAAATCTTCAGACACCTCCTTGCTTGAGCTTTCACCATAATCTCCAGAACCCAAACCAGAAGCCATCTTTCCATCGGCCTGAATCTCAGACAGCCTCCTATTCCTCGCGGACACCACGAGAGGCCGGGCCCAACAAACAGCAAGAACAATGAGCGCAACGTACACAGAGGAAGACACCCACACACAGAGTGTCCACTTCAAGCCGCGTGCCAGGCTCTTTGCCCACGGAAGAGCTGTCTGCACAACAACCTCTGCTCTGTACACCTGGGGCAGCTGCACCGTCGCAGCTCTTGGCTGCAGCAAGACTCTGATAAACCCTGTTCTCCTATGGCGGCCATGGCCTTCCCTGTACTGCAACACCTTGAGACTTGCGGCCTGGGTCTCACTGCGTATGCCCAGAGTGAGTGGCACGCACAGCAGCGCAGACTGCGCCAGCCGGACATGGGTGCTCTTGTACCTCAGCATGTATGGCTGTGTAGCTGATGCCATGGTGATTCCAGTTACAGAGACCGCCTCTGCTTTTATCTTCAGAAGAAGACGAGTTCACCGTGCGATGCACACATCAGCAAACGAGTTTACCGGATCGGAGATTTGGTAACAAGCATGTGCATGTACCTGGAACATGCCAACCTCACGGTTGTGGTAGGAATCAGGAAACAGCAATGCCATGGACACCCTGACGGAGTGACCCGCCGGCAGCACGGCGCCGGCGCCTCGAGCTCCACCACCAAGGACCACCGCGGCGCTAGCGCCTCCGTGTAGTCGAAGAAGAGCTGCTGGCGCACGGTGACCTGGTCCTCGACCCAGTGCCGGACAAGAACGAAGCCGAGGAGAACGGACACGAGCAGCGCGGCCACAAGGGCAACGAAGGTGCACGCCGCGGCGAGCAAGCCGCGCGCCGGAGGCTGGGCGCGACCGCCGCAGGGAGGGCGCGCAGCGCCCCGACGAGAGCGGCGACGGGGAAGACGAGGCTGAGGATGGCAGACGCGACGAGCTCCCCGAGGAAGGCGAGCAGCCGGATGAGCCAGCCTGCCGGAGCGGCAAGGAAGAGGAGGGCGTCGTCGTCGGACTCACCGGTGGCTGAGCTTCTTGGCCGGCCCGTGTAGAGGCCGTCGCCGGAGTAACCGTGCTGCTGGTACCTGGACACCTGGTGCGGCGTTGAGTACTCCATTAGAGGCTTACAGTTGTAGCACCATATGGAATGTAGCATACTAGACGAAAGCTCGAGGTGTTGCAGTAGCCTGTAGAGTGCAGTGCTGCTGGAAGATGAAGGGCTACACGTGGCAGCATTGAGTGTTAGTTTGATCTCCACCAATTGGCCCAACGGCCAATTAGATCTTTGGATCAGCATCTGATCGGGCGCGCCCAACCGCTCTATGATTGGTGGGCCCCCATCGCACAACACGATAAAGAGAGGTGGGAGCTGGGGCTCTATCTACGAGGTGACCTGAGCCGCCGTAACCCACCCACAGAGAAACGTTAACAGATCAAGAGACAGTGCTGTCAGCGACGGGAAGCCGCCACCGACCTCACCGTCGCCTCTGCAGCGCCATCACTGCGCCTACGCTGCTACAACAACAGAGGCTACGTCGCTGCGGCACCACGGCCGCAACTGCCCTAGGGCGAGGTACATCAATAGTTCCCCATTTAAGAGCAGTTTATACCCTGATCTATGTTTTAGAGGTACTGTGATTCTATCAATGGCATCAGAGCCAGATTTTTCTAATGAGTAGATCTAGATCGAGGTAGTAGCAGTTTAGAACAGATGAGAGGGATCCAATTCAGATTGAAGCATAGGGTTCCTAACCCTAACCCTAGAAGGGAAAGAACAACAGAAGAAAGAGAGCCCGATTCAGATCGACCCAGACCAAACCCTAACCCTAGAAAGCCAAGGACGGAAAGGGGAAGACCTACCAGGGCTTCTCCACCGCTGTAGCACCGCCGCTGCGCGGAAAGAAAGTTCCGACGCCGCGCGGGTAGTCGAGCCGCCGCTCGCCGATGAGACGCCGACGTGCGGGCTCGAAAGGCGGGGAAGATGAACAGTGGGTCCGCCCAAACCCGAACCCTAAAACCCTAACCCTAACCGGCAAGAGGACGGCATGAAGAGAAGGACCTACTTGGACCTCGCCGCTGTCACCACCGCCACCGCGTGGGTTGTTCACCGAGATCTCACCGGTCTGTCGCGCGATCTCCGACGTGCGGGCTCAGGGCTCAGGGCGTCGCCACAAGGCCGCTCGATGGTGGCGCGCTCAGCCACGGGCGAGCGCGCGCGCCGGCGAGGGGCCCCGCAGCGGCATCGTACCTTTTCTTCTTCTCCGGCCGCCATACGAACCGCTGCTGCTCTTCTCTCTCTCTTGCTTGGCTGCGGCGCTGAGGGATGAGAAAGATGAGGAAGGGGAAGAGTGAGTGAGGGTTTTGGGTGCTGACCGCTGCGTCGCGGTTTTGATCCGCCGAGAAGGCCACGTGGCCGTCGATCGAGATCGGACGGTTTTGGGCCGAGAACCAGTCAAGATTGAGCCTAGTTTTTTCTTTTTTTGTTTTCCAGTAAATGTTTGTTTCTGGAAAATGAAAATGGCTCAAAGAAAATAGTAGAAATGTGAATTTTTCTGTGGATAAAATTCACAAATTAAGTTTAAGTTTCCGCTGCAAAGTTTAATGTTTATTATCTTTCAATTAAATTCGAACCAATGGGAGAATTTAATTTGAAGAACAGTTGTATTTAGTAAATTATAATTATGTTAATCCTCTGATTAAATTAGAACCAATGGGAAAATTTAATTAGAGTAGTCCATTTTTGTTTATGTAAGATTATGGTATTGTCATTTTCTCACCAACGTTGATGATGACGATATCATAATGAATTTAAGTTTAAAGTTTAAATCTTTGGTAAATTTTACACCAACATGGTGAATTTTTCAGAGAGTAGATAAGGACCAAGAAATGCTCCTAAACTAAAAGAATGTATTCCGTTATTAAGTTTCCACTACAATAAAGTTGATTATCTTCTAATTAAATTCAAACCAACATGAGAGTTTAATTTTGAAGAGTAGTTATATGGATTTCAAGTTAATTTATGAGTTTTAATGCATCAATTCTATTTTCTGCCCAACAGTGATGTAGAATTGATGCAGAAGCATATTGTATGTTTTAACCAACAAGATCACTCGGTTGCATGCTGAAAGGATCTAACAATGCCGAGAGGGGGGGGGGGTGAATAGGCGTATCTAAAAATTTACTACAAATGCTAAGTTCAAATCTGTCAGTTAATGTCGGAAGTCCCGGCGTTTGGGTTGGAACTCCCGATGTTGTCAGAAGTTCCGGCGCAAACGTCAGCAGTTTCGACGCCTACGTGAACTACAAAAGCGGTGCCAAATTTAACTTTGCGGATAAATAATCTTACAACCTCACTTCCTAGTGGTTTGGTGAAGATGTTGAGTCACTCCCTTGACGCCTTAATGCCTCCAAACCGTAGATCGAGTCCAAACCCTAAAATGAAAGTTTGGGGGATAAAGAGACAAACACATACAAGTAATCTCTAGCAATCACAACAACAAACACACAAGTGAAAGCTCTAGTTTGGTTTTGGTGAATTGATGAAACCCTAAGTGCTAACCTAGTTTATCAAGTGATCATGGGATATGTAGCACACTCCAAATGATGAAGCAAATGAAGATCATAGCATGATGATGATGATACCATGGTGATGATCAAGTGCTTGGACTTGGAAAGAAGAAAGAGAAAAACAAAAAGCTCAAGACAAAGGTATAAACCATAGGAGCCATTTTGTTTTGGTGATCAAGACACTTAGAGAGTGTGATCACATTTAGGATTGATAGCCGTACTATTAAGAGAGGTGAAACTTGTATCAGAATACGGTTATCAAAGTGCAACTAGATGCTCTAATTCATTGCATATGCATTTAGGATCTGGTGGAGTGCTAACACCTTTGAAAATGTTTGTGAAAATATGCTAACACATGTGCACAAGGTGATACACTTGGTGGTTGGCACATTTAAGCAAGGGTGGAGAAGTTAGAAGTGAAATGGAGTTGGTCACAAAGATGCTGGCGTTGGTCAACTGACCGAACGCTGGGTCGCTCAGCGACCGGACGCTGAAGGGCTGCGTCCGGTCGTGTTGTCGATCAGCAAAGTATGTAGTCACAGCATGATCGGACGCTGGCAGGGTCTGATCGGGCATGACCGGACGCGTCCGGTTGGCAAAAGTCGGTTTTGGGAGCTTACTAGAAACGACCGGACACTGGGGTCTGAGCGTCCGGTCACTTGTGCCGGAGCGTCCGGTCGCTTCATAGCCATTGAAATCTGGCGGCTCAGGTTTAACTCAGAATGACACGTGGCTTACATCGGGTGACCGGACGCTGGGTCCAGTGTCCCAGTCAACATGACCGGAGCATCCAGTCAGCCCACGTTGTGCCCAGTGAAGGGGTACAACAGCTCTATTTCGTGGGGGCTTCTATTTAAGCCCCATGACCAGCTCAAGCTCTCTCGCTTGGTCATTTGCATTGGCATAGCAACCTTGTGAGCTTAGCCAAAGCCCTCCCACTCATCTCCATCATTGATTCATCATCTTTGTGAGATTGTGAGAGAATCCAAGTGCATTACTTGAGTGTTTACATCTAGAGGCACTTGGTTTTCGTGTTTCGCTATGGATTTCGCTTGTTACTCTTGGTGGTTGCCGCCACCTAGATGGCTTGGAGCAGCGAGGATCGTTGAGCGGAGGGTGGTGATTGTCTTTGGCTCCGATCGTGGTGATTGTGAGGGGTTCTTGACCTTTCCCTGGTGGAGAGCCAAAAGGTACTCTAGTGGATTGCTCATGGCTTGTGTGATCCTCATCTTGTGTTGGTTGTGCGGCACCCTATTGAGGGTTTGGCGTTTGAAGCCAATTAGCGCGTGAACCTCCAAGTGAGTGAATCGCCACAACGAGGACTAGCTTGCCGGCAAGCAAGTGAACCTTGGTAAAAATCATTGTGTTCATCATTGATTCCGAGGTGATTGGTCTTCATTGTTATTCATCCTTGTGATTGATTGGTTCTTTCATCTACACGGTAGTATAACCCTCTTGATCACTCTCTTTACTTTACCGTAAACTAGTTGACAAGCTCTTTAGTGTAGCTAGTTGTGAGAGCTTGCTTGCTTGGTTGGTGTGGCTCTTTAGTTAGCCTTTGAGAGCACACTAACATAGGGTAGTGTCATAGCTCTTGTGTGAATCGACACTATCTAAATTAGAATTGTGGTAGGTGGCTTGCATTTTGAGTAGGCTAGCGCAACACTTGTTTTGCCTCATAATTGTCTAACTATTTTGTTAAGTGTTGTTGTAGAAATTTTATTAGGCTATTTACCCCCCTCTAGCCATTAGGACCTTTCAACAAGACACAATGATTTATCCTAAGGTTCGGCAACCCCACTAAGGAGTTCCTACGTCCTTGTTGTTGAGGTGACCACCAAGGTCGGAGTCTTTTTCCACCTCCTTGCCTCTCTCAAAGCGACCACAAAGGTCACTTGAGCTTTTCACTAAGAATTCGAAGGGTGATACAAACTTTCCAAGGCTCTTCCACAAGATGGAAGCTCTTGGGCAATGCCTAGCCGGCTAGGGGCAAAGCCCCAAGAGTAATAGATGCAAGATGAACCGGCTTGACGAAGAAATCAAATGCTCAAGCTTGCCAAAGTGATGCTCTTACTTAATCCACTCTCCTTTCACTCAAAACCCTAAGGGAATCGAAGATTAGAGCAAAGGGGGAAGGACAGGGGTGCTTTAGTTGCTTGGGAGCTATTGAGCACAAAGTGGGTCGGTCGGCTGTGAATAAGTCCGTAACGGTTAGAAGTGAAGAGAGTGGTATTTATACTCCAAGTGAAAATATAACCGTTTAGATCTATGTCGGAAGTTCTGACGTAGATCTTGGGACTTCCGACGTTAACAGAAAGAACTATTCACATGGGGTCAGAAGTCCGTGCGTGCAAGTTAATGTTGGAACTCTCGGTAAACGTCGGGACTTTCGACGGGCGTAGTTAAAATAGCCATAAAAGCTCCAGGTGTCGGGACTCCCGACAAGCTTTGGGACTTCCGACGAGCATAGACAGCCAGACAGTCAGAACCACCGATGCTGGGACTCTTGGCTTGGGTCGGGACTTCTGACGTCCACAGTCACTGCGCAGGCTAAGTGACTAGGAGTCAGCACATCCGGCAAGAGTCGTGACTTCCGACTGTCGGGAGTTTTGGCTTACGTCGGGACTTCCAACACCAACAGTCATAGAAAAATAATCTACGTGCTCGTAGAGTGCTAGAGTGTCTCTCTTTTGATTTAATTATTATGCTTGAGCACTCTATCTTCCTCAGACCAACTAAATTTGCATCCCTCTTTATAGTGCGGCGGATCCTAAACTCAAAAGCAAGAATAAAACCTTTGGAGAGCGCTTTGAGTTCGTCCACCTTTACAACTTCAAAAATTGAGGGATACCATTTCATCTTTATCAACTCTTTGATTTTTTCATGGGACTAATAGCTGCAACGTATCTCATTAAGATCATATTAGTCCCTAATTTGGATGTCATCAATACACCAAAACCCACATAGGGGGCAAATGCACTTTCAATCTCCCCCTTTTTGGTAATTGATGACAACTAACTTAGGCTTTTATAAGAATGAAAGATTTTAAAACTTTTGAACCCCAAAATTTATGAAGAGCTCCCCCTTGATGTATGCATGAATTTGAATATCAATTAGAATCATCTATACATGATTTACATACTTCAAGACGAAAGCTCCCCCTAAATTTTGCAATCCATGGGGTGCAACAAGTGTGTGAACAAATAGATATCCGTGAAAAGAAAATGCAATATGACATGTTATTTCACACAACAAATAAAAAACGATGGTCAAGATTTCAAAGTAGAAATTTGAAGCAACACATAGCCATCAAAATACAAGCACCATCACAAGTAGAGACAAGTACAAGTTAATAAGCTAGATAGATAATCATGACTTGTCCTACAATCATTCATCACGAACATATATAGATATTTGTCCAACACAAAAGTGGCCACCACACGACAAAGTGCTTACATGCTAAGGGTTTTAAAAGTCTCCCAACAAAATAACTAACTAACTTATTACAAGATATCAAAGCCTAACACTCCCCCTTTGTCAACAAGTGCCAAAAAGGGTAGGCCGCATGAAAAACCAACTACTCATCCTCATAGTCATCATCCTCATCATGGTCAC
Source organism: Miscanthus floridulus (assembly GCF_019320115.1). Classification (NCBI taxonomy): domain Eukaryota; kingdom Viridiplantae; phylum Streptophyta; class Magnoliopsida; order Poales; family Poaceae; genus Miscanthus; species Miscanthus floridulus. Next base: position 18,404,919 of record NC_089588.1, read on the forward strand.
CGTCGTCACCACAGTCGTCATCTTCATCATCATTGTCCTCGATGTAATCCTCATCTTCTTCCGTCGCCTTGCCCTTTCCATGAGGGCAAGAAGTGACATCATCTTCATAGGCCACACAAGCCTCATCATATAGAGCCAATGAATCATGGGGAGGCACAAATGGCGGCGGAGGAGAAGAGACAATCCCTACGTGTTGTTCCAACCGATATAGCCTCTCTTGTATATCGTGCTCATGTTGAGCACTAGCACAACACTGTCCAAACATGTATGTCATTAAGAACTTGAACTTGTTGGGCTTCTTTCCAGAGGAGGACGAAGAGAGGGGCTTGACACTAGAAGAGCGAGCAGCAACAGCAAGTGTTGAAGCACCACGGCGAGAGCGAGAACCCGCAACACCTTTCCCTCTAGCTTTGGCATCATCAGCTATCTCCCTCAGTTCTCTAGCAGCAATGATGGAGGTCTTGTTGGATATCTTGAGGAGCTTTTGCTGAGTGTCATAGGGAAATTGGATACTGGATACTTGCTCAATGACATGCATAATGTATGGTGCATAGGGAAGATGCTTCACCGGATCCTTGGAAGCATCATGTATCTTGTTCCAAATGTATCTGCTGATGGAAAACTTCTGAAACTCATCTCCAAATCGCTGAAGCACCTTCTATGAATCATCACGAAGGAAGGTGGAATCACCTACCTTGGGATATAAGATCTGTCGTAGGATGTTGTTCAAAACATAATAGTAGGGCTTCAGAAACACTGTTTGTCCATCAGCTGTGTGTCCATCAAGATACATATGTTGGTACTCCTCCAAAGCAACATCCTCATACTCAGTCAATTCAGTTGCAGTGCGGTCGCTGTGACTCAAACCAAGAAGGCGAGAGAAAGTGATTAAGTCCAACTTATAATGCTTGCCTTCAGTAGTCCAATGAACAATGTCAATAGCACCGTAGGGTCTCGCTCATGATGATAGGAAGCATAAAACTGACAAATAAGCTCATTATTCCAATGCTTCCTAAACGCTAGTAGGTAGGATAGCCCCATTGATTGTATATCCTGAACCATCTGCTCCAGCTCGGGTTCCTTGTACTTTCCAAGAGAGTATGCATCAATGCACTTCATCTGAAGGACCGGTGGCTCCCTCTTCTTCTAAAACTTCCAATATAGAATAGAATCATAAAAGTCATAATGGAAGGGGTGCCAGAAATGATACTCAAGTCATAGATCCTTCTCGTCCTCAGCATAAAGGTTCCTGCCCCTCTGGGACCTAATATCCTTAACCTGGTGATGATAGTCCACTGGAAGAGGAGGAGTCCATCCACCAGTAGGATTCGGAGCCATGGCGGGCTCCTGCATGATCGGTGACACACTCGTGAATGGAACAAGCTAAGAGATGAACCCCAAATCATGACTCGGGGTGCGAGTTGGTGGAGAAGCAATGGTGCATCCGGCATGGTCAAGCGCTTCCTCTTCTTCATCAACAATCAACATATCCCCACGACGACGGGCAGCACGGGAACCACCAACACCACCATGCTGATATGATGCCTTGGTGTGACTAGACGGTCTAGGGACAGCAGCATGGTCCTGGTTCTTCTTAGAATGCTTCTCCTGATGATGCGAAGGACTTCCACCATCCATGACTGCGAAAAACATGAAGTGGAACTTAAGAAATAATACAAGGAGATGTGAACGAACATCGAGAAGTGAAGAAACAGGAATGGAGTGGTCACCCTAGGGTTGGGAGTCCCGACCGAAGTCAGGACTTTCAACAGCCAGGAGTTCTGGCCTGGCATTGGGAGTTCCGACGGTCGGAACCACCGACATTTACTAGGACTTCTGGCGCACAAGGTGACCATCCCATTCATGGGGCTTCAAATCACAACACTCATTCAAACAAGGAAGATAGAGGAGTAGAGAGAGAGGAAGAATGGAGTCAAAACACAAGGTACATTGGAGTTAGGGTTAAGATGCCATGATAGTACCTTGAATCAAGAAAGGAGGAGACAAAGAAAATGAGATCATAGTCGACGAGCGCGAGCACCTCCACCAATGGAAACTCCACCACCAATCCGATGAAGAAGACCAAGACACGGGCGGTGGAATGGGGGCAGGGAGGTCGGGATTGCCGGTAAGGCGAGCTCCAAGCAGGTCGAAACCACGGGCGGGTGGGTGGGGGGGGCAACGCGATGGCGGCAACGGCGAGGAGCAGTGAGAGCGGCACGAGGAGATGCAAGGGCAGTGTGAGGAGAGTTGAGGGCGACAGGAGTGCGGGGAGGAACAAAATAACCATAGTAAATGGACCGGGCCGGGTAAAAATGAATCGTGCAACCGACGCAGCACAGACAAAAAGCCAGATCTGCGTCGGGACTCCCGACGTATGTCGGGACTTCTAGCCGTCGGGAGTTCCGACCTACGTCGGGACTTCCGACGTAGGGAAACTAAAAAACCCTCAAACTTGAACCCACTACACCATGTGGGGCAAAAATATGATGGACACTAACATTTTCACAAGTGACTAGATTTCATTCAACCAACACAAAGCAATAATCACTCATGAAAATTATAAAATAGATTTTGAAAGTGTCACACAATGTTTTCTTAATTCATTTCTCCTAACTAGATCAAACAAAATGTGTGTGCAAGAGATCAAGCCACGTTACAAGAATCAATGATATTTAGTTCACTCCTCAAAGCACAAAATCTTGACTCATCTAGGGGCTTTGTGAAGATATCGACTAATTGCTTTTCGGTGCTCATATGGTGAATGGCAATATCTCCTTTGGCTTCGTGGTCTCTCAAAAAATGATGCTGGATGTCTATGTACTTTGTTCGAGAGTGGTTTACAGGGTTGTTTGCCAACTTAATGGCACTCTCATTGTCACACAAAAGTGGAATCTTGGTTAACTCACATCCAAAGTCTTTTAGTGTTTGTTTCATCCAAAGTAGTTGGGCACAACAAGCGCCGGCCGCCACATACTTGGCTTTGGCGGTGGATAAAGCAATAGAATTTTGCTTCTTAGAGCTCCAAGACACCAAGGATCAACCAATAAATTGGCAAGTCCTGGTAGTACTCTTTCGGGTTACTTTGCAACCGGCATAATCCGAATCAGAATAGCCAAGTAACTCAAAAGTAGAGCCCTTAGGATACCACAAGACAAGATTAGGAGTGTGCACTAAATACTGAAAAATTCTCTTAATAGCCATCAAATGACATTCTTTCGAATTAGCTTAAAATCTTACACACATGCACACGCTAAGCATAATATCGGGCCTAGATGCACAAAGGTAAAGAAGTGATCCAATCATGGAGCGATATACCTTTTGATCGACTATCGATAGATTATGCTCGGCAGTCCATCGAGGGGTATCCCGCGATGGTAGATTTGTCGATGGGGGTGCGCGTGATTAGGAACCGGATGGTGACACAAGGTGCAGAGACAGCGATTTAGACAGGTTCAGGCCATCTGATCGACGTAATACCCTACGTCCTGTGTCTTTGGTGTATTGTATTGATCTGGACGACCAAGTAGCTTGATGTAGCCTATCCACTAGGGGACCCCTGCCTCTCCTTATATAGTCTGGAGAGACAGGGTTATAAGTAAAGTATCCTATTTGGTACTATACAATATCTTGTGGTGCACGCTGAGCAGCGCCGTGCACGCCTTGATCTTCTAGGCCAGGCCACCTTCGATGGTGTGGCCTATGTCTTGGGGGCCATACCCCCACAGCTAGTCCCCGAGCCTGATAGTAGGTGACGTAGTCACGTGGTGCCAGAGTCATAAAGTAGAAGACCAGCCGAGTAGGCAGCCAGTCCCTAGGCGTAGCCTCAAGATGAGAACAAGCACATTCACTGCAAGGTGAAGTGTGCCCACTTAGTCCCCGAGCCTGCTGGAAGATGAAGAATGAATCTTGTAGCATGGTCAAAGAAGTCTGAAAGCTTGCCGACGTCGTCTGACATGCACGTATCAAGACCCCAGACGTGCTACCCAAGATCAGCACTCTGATCCGAACAGCATGGAGCAGCTTGATAGCACACTGACGAGACATAGCAAGATCCGAGCAGCAAGGGAGTCCCCGACGTCGCTGGCGATGACCGAGCACCGAGGAGCGAGGAGTCCCCAGCGTCGCTGGCGATGTCCGAGCACCGAGGAGCGAGGAGTCCCTGGCGTCGCTGGCAATGACCAAGCACCGAGGAGCGAGGAGTCCCTGGCATCGCTGGCGATGACCGAGCATCGAGGAGCGAGGAGTCCCCAGCGTCGGTGGTGATGTTCGAGCACCAAGGAGCGTGGAGTCCCTGGCGTCGCTGGCGATGACCGAGCATCGAGGAGTGAGGAGTCCCCGGTATCGCTGGCGATGACTGAGCACCGAGGAGCGAGGAGTCCCCGGTGTCGCTGGCGATGTCCGAGCACCGAGGAGCGTGGAGTCCCCGACGTCACTGGCGATGACTGAGCACCGAGGAGTGAGGAGTCCCTAGCGTCGCTGGCGATGTCCGAGCACCGAGGAGCGTGGAGTCCCCGGCGTCGCTGGCGATGTCCAAGCACTGAGGAGCGAGGAGTTTTCGGTGTCGCTGGCGATGTTCGAGCACCGAGGAGCGAGGAGTCCCCAGCGTCACTAGCGATGATGAGCACCGAGGAGCAAGGAGTCCCCGGCGTCGCTGGCGATGACCGAGCACCGAGGAGCGAGGAGTTCCCGATGTCGCTGATGATGATCGAGCACCGAGGAGCGAGAAGTTCCCGATGTCGCTGGCGACGACCGAGCACCGAGGAGTTCTCGGCATCGCTGACGATGTTTGAGCACCGAGGAGCGAGGAGTCCCCGGTGTCGCTAGCTATGTCCGAGCACCAAGGAGCAAGGAGTCCCCGGTGTCGCTGGCAATGACCGAGCACCGAGGAGCGCGGAGTCCCCGGCGTCGCTGGTGATGACCGAGCACCGAGAAGCGAGGAGTTCCCGATGTCACTGGCGATGACCGAGCACCAAGGAGCGAGGAGTCTCCGGCATAGGCGGCGATGACCGAGCACCGAGGAGCGAGGAGTCTCCAGTGTCGCTGGCGATGACCGAGCACCGAGGAGTCCCCGGTGTAGGTGGCGATGACCGAGCACTGAGGAGCGAGGAGTCCCCAGCGTCGCTGGCGATGACCGAGCACCGAGGAGCGAGGACTCCCCGGTGTTGCTGGCGATATCTGAGCATCGAGGAGTGAGGAGTCCCCAGCATAAGCGGCGATGTCCGAGCAGCGAGGAGCGAGGAGTCCCTGGCGTAGGCGGCGATGACCGAACACCGAGGAGCGAGGAGTCCCCGATGTAGGCGGCGACGTCCAAGCACCGAGGAGTCCCCGGTGTAGGCGGCGATGTCCAAGCACCAAGGAGCGAGGAGTTCCTGGCGTCGCTGGCGATGACCGAGCACTGAAGAGTCCTCGGTGTAGGTGACGACGACCGAGCACCGAGGAGGGAGGAGTCCCCGGCGTCGCTGGCGATGACCGAGCACCGAGGAGTCTCCGGCGTAGGCGGTGATGACCGAGCACTGAGGAGCGAGGAGCGATGAGTCCCCGGCGTAGGCGGCGATGACCGAACACCGAGGAGCGAGGGGTCCCCGGCATTGCTGGTGATGTCCGAGCACCGAGGAGTGAGGAGTTCCCGGCGTAAGCGGTCATGTCCGAGCACCGAGGAGTCCCCGGCGTAGGCGGCAACGTCTGAGCACTGAGGAGTCCCCAGCATAGGCAACAATGTTCGAGCACCGAGGAGTCCTCGGCATAGGCAGCAAGGTCCGAGCACCGATGTAGCTGACGACGTTCATGCAGTGAAGTGTGCCCACTTACTCCTCGAGCATGAAGAAACCGAGTGCTGAGGAGTAACCGACGTAGCTGGCGACGAAGCATGAGTGGCGAATAGTCCGATCAACTGGTCGACGGCGAAGTGAACATTGAGTAGAAACGATCAGCGAACAGTCCGATCAACTGGTCGGTGACGGAGTCCATGAACCAAGCGGTCCAACCAGTTGATCAGTGGAGAAGTCCGAGCACTAGGTGGTTCGATCACCTAGACGATGATCCTGCAATACAAACATGTAGAACGGGTAGTCCATGATGCACAAATAAATAAACTCCAGAGAAAAATCAGCAATGGTGATGAAACGGCGTATGCAGTTCGATGATTAGTTGGCGTGAAAATATATTTATGTTTAATATAAACTGCCCAAACAGTTAGTGTGTAGCTGAGTCTCCAGCCCTAGCTAGCCCATAGTCCATAACATTGAGCGCGGAGCCCATGCACGTGTAGGAGGAACAAGTGTTACCAAGGAGCCCCTATCGACCACCCATAACGCAAAGCACAGAGCCCATAGCACGTGTAGGGAGGAGCTGAAGACAGGGCCATCTCTGGAGGTGTCTGAGCATCAACGCGACTGTTCGGGGGTTCGAAAAATCGTTTGGAGAGCAAATATGGAGAAAACAGTTCAGAGAAACATTATAGCGATATACGGAGATTCGAGAATATTTAGGAAAATATTAAACCGTGACTTAGCTTTAGACATAACGTCTGGTCGGCGGCGTATGGCATTATCTGGTCGACGTTGTGGGCAGCTCGCTTGCAACTCAACGGCAATGAGGGATGTCGGTGAGGGCCGCCGAGTAATGACGACAAGACAACGGCGAGGGGCGTCGGCGAAGGATGTCGGCGAAGGCCGCCGAGCGGTGACAACGAGTCGATGGTGAGAGACATCGGCGAACGATGTCGGCGAGGGCCGCCGAGCGGTGACGATGAGTCGATGGCGAGGGACATCGGCGAAGGCCGCCGAGCGGTGATGACAGTGAGAGACGTCGGTGAATGATGTCCGCGAAGGCCACCGAGTGGTGATGACGAGTCGACGGTGAGGGACGTCGGCGAAAGATGTCGGCGAAGGCCGCCGAGCGGTGGCGACGAGTCGACGGCGTGGGACATCGGTGAATGATGTCGGCAAGGGCTGTCGGCAAAGGCCACCGAGGGCAGTGGCGGCGAGTCGTTGACGAGGGCACCGGCGGTGAGTCATCGACGAGGGACGTCGACGAAAGATGTCGGTGAGGGCTATCGGCGAAGGCCGCCGAGGGGTAACGATGAGTCGACGGCGAGGGACGTCGGTGAAAGATGTCGGTGAAGGCCGCCGAGCGGTGACAATGAGTCAACAACGAGGGACGTCGGTGAAAGATGTCGGCAAAGGCCGCCGAGCGGTGACAATGAGTCAATGGCGAGGGACGTCGGCGAAAGATGTCGGCAAAGGCCGCCGAGCGGTGACGATGAGTCAACGGCGAGGGACGTCGGCGAAAGATGTCGGTGAAGGCCGCCGAGCGGTGACGATGAGTCGAGGGTGAGGGACGTCAGCAAAAGATGTCGGCGAAGGCCACCGAGCGATGACGATGAGTCGACGACAAGGGACGTCGGCGAAAGATGTTGGCGAGGGCTATCGGCGAAGGCCACCAAGGGCAGCAGCGGTGAGTCATCGACGAGGGCAGCGGCGGTGAGTCATCGATGAGGGCAGCGGTGGCAAGTCATCGACGAGGGCTGACGAGAGCAGCAACAGTGAGTCATCGACGAGGGACGTCGGCAAAAGATGTCGGCGAGGGCTGTCGGCGAAGGCCGCCAAGGGCAGTGGCGGTGAGTCATCGACGAGGGCAGCGGCGGTGAGTGGTCGGTGAGGGGTGACAAGAGCAGCAACAACAAGTTGTTGGTGAAGACGACCTCAGAGGTGGTTCCGAGATTGGATCTACTGTCGCAGGGGCTGGTGTAGCAGCGATGAATCATCGTCGTGGACCGGGATGGATCTCCACGAGATTGACGACGAGAACGCGTTGTTGATTTGAGATCCATCTAGCTCGCCATGGATCAAGTGCACACCCCTACCTGGCGCGCCAACTGTCGACAGATTATGCTCGGTAGTCCACCGAGGGGTATCCCGCGATGGTAGATTTGTCGATGGGGGTGCGCGTGATCAGGAACCGGATGGTGACACAAGGCGCAGAGACAGCGATTTAGACAGGTTCGGGCCATCTGATCGATGTAATACCCTACGTCCTGTGTCTTTGGTGTATTGTATTGAATACATGATGTCGAGTAGAGGACCCCTGCCTCTCCTTATATACTCCAGAGGGGTAGGGTTACAAGTAAAGTATCCTATTTGGTACTATACAATGTCTTATGGTGCACGCCGAGCAGCGCCGTGCACGCCTTGATCTTGTGGGCCGGGCCACCTCCGATGGTGTGGCCCATGTCTTGGGGGCCATACCCCCACATCGACGTCCTTTCCTCCTTGATCAAGATCAAGATGTCCATTGGTTGGCATGGGTGTCTTGATGGGCTTGGCCTTGTCCAAGTTAAACTTGTTCAACATGTCGTTGGTGTACTTGGTTTGACTTATGAATGTGCCATCCTTGAGTTGCTTGATTTGAAATCCAAGAAAGAACTTCAACTCTCCCATCATGGACATCTCGAACCTACTTGTCATAATCCTACTAAATTCCTCACAAAAAGCCACATTAGTACTACCAAATATTATGTCATCAACATATATTTGGCAAACAAAGATATCATTATTGACTTTGCGAGTAAATAAAGTAGCATCAACTTTTCCTATCTCAAAACCTTGTTTGAGTAGGAAATCCTTTAAACAATCATACCAAGCTCTAGGGGCTTGTTTGAGCCCATAGAGCACCTTGTCGAGCTTGTAGATGTGGTTTGGATACTTGGGGTCTTCAAAGCCCGGTGGTTGCTCTACATACACCAACTCGGATAGGGGGGCATTGAGAAATGCACTCTTCACATCAATTTGATATAGCTTGAAGTCATGATGGGCGGCATAGGCAAGTAGAATATGAATTGATTCTAGCCTAGCCACTGGTGCATAGGTCTCCCCAAAATCCAAGCCTTCAATTTGATGAATCCTTGAGCCACCAACCTTGCCTTGTTCCTTGTTACCATGCCATGCTCATCTTGCTTATTGCGGAAGACCCACTTGGTTCCAATCATGTTTTGCTTGGGTCTTTCCACCAAGGACCAGACTTCATTCTGAGTGAAGTTGTTCAACTCCTCTTGTATGGCTATCATCCAATATGGATCATCAAGTGCCTCTTCCACCCTACGAGGTTCCAAAGGAGAAACAAATGAGTAATATTCACAAAAACTTGCTAAACAGGAACGTGTAGTTACCCCTCGTCGAATGCTCCCCAATATGTTATCAATGGGATGATCTCGTTGAATGGATTGATGCACTCTAGGATGTGGCACTTGAGTTGATCTTTGGATAGGGCCATCATCATCATCATGGTCATGATTGGTTGAAAGATCACAATCATGATCTTGTGGAGGGTTGACTTCACTTCTTTCTTCATTATTGAGTTATGATTGAGCTCGCTCATTGTTGACACCATCTTCACAAGAATGACCTTGTGCTTCATTTGATCTCCCATCTTGATTATTTCTTGTTGCTGAAGCTTCACCATGTTCATTAGATGAAACATGATGAATGGTTGGATCAAGATCATCATGCACTACATGGTCTTCATCTTTGTCTTTGACAGGCTTTACTTCACCAATGGCAAGCTTTTTGATTGCTTTGTGTGGAGCTTCTTCATTACCTACATTCTCAACATTGACTTGCTCTTTTTGAGAGCCGTCGGTTTCATCAAAAGTCACGTCTATCGCGATTTCAATCAAACCAGTGGTTTTATTGAAAACACGATATCCATGTTCGTTAGTACCATAACCAAGCATGAAACCTTCATCAACCTTTGGTGCAAACTTAGAGCTTTTGAATTTCTTGTTAAGTATAAAACACTTGGATCCAAACACTCTAAAGTAGTGCACCTTGGGCTTTTTACCGGTTAGAAGTTCGTAGGTGGTCTTTTCTCTTTTCTTGTGAAGATATAAGCGGTTGATGGCATGGCATGCCGTGTTGACCACTTCCGTCCAATAGTTGGTTGGAGTCTTGTACTCATCCAACATTGCTCGTGCGGCTTCTATGAGCGTTCGGTTCTTCCTCTCCACAACACCATTTTGTTGTGGAGTGTATAAAACCAAAAACTCATGCTTGATTCCTTCTTCATCAAGAAACTCTTCAATGTTGGTGTTCTTGAACTCCATCCCATTGTCACTTCTAACTCTCTTGATTTTGACATCAAACTCATTTTGGGCTCTTTTTACAAACTTCTTGAAGATACCTTGGACTTAACTCTTTTCACGCAAAAAGAATACCCAAGTGAAACGAGAATAATCATCAACAATTACAAAACTATATTTGTTACCACCAATGCTTATATAAGCGACGGGTCCAAATATGTCCATGTGAAGCAATTCCAATGGCCTTTCGGTTGTCACAACATTCTTGACGGGATGTTTAGCTCCAACTTGTTTTCCCGCTTGGCATGCGCTACAAATCCTATCTTTCTCAAAAGAAACATTTGTTAGTCCAAGGATGTGTTCGCCCTTTTGAAGTTTGGCCAAGTTCCTCATCCCAATATGGACAAGTCAGCGATGCCATAACCATCCCATGCTAGATTTTGCCATTAAACAAGTCTCAGGATTTACTCTATTTGATGTGAAATCAACTAGATAGAGTTTTCCTTTTAAATGACCCATAAATGCAATAGAGGAATCCTCCCTTCTATAGACTTCCACACCCTTATCCATAAAGAGACAATTATAACCCATCTCACAAAGTTGTGAAACGGATAACAAATTGTATCTCAACGAATTCACAAGTAAAACATTGGAAATGGAATTATCATTTGATATAGCAATTTTACCCAAACCGAGAACTTCTCCTTTTCCATTGTCACCAAACACAATATTTCCACTTTGATCATGACTTGGTTGGAATGATGTGACCATATCCTTTTCTCCGGTCATATGATTGGTGCATCCACTATCCAACACCCAACTTATTCCACCGGAGGAATATTCCTACAAAGACAAATTAAGCTTTTGTTTTAGGTACCCAAAAAGATTTGGGTCCTAGGGGGTTAGTCACATAAAACTTAGGCACCCAAACACTCCTCATAATTTCCTTTCTCTTTTGGGCACCAACATACTTAACCACAATCTTGCCATCCTTGCCCCAACAACACATATAGTCACTAGCATAGCACCGTGGAAGTGGTGCTTGTGGCTTTGGGACATCGGATTGCTTTGTCTTGATTGTCTTGCTATTTATAGATTGGATCTTTGGAATGTAGACCTTGTTGTTAGCCTTGCATATAAGCTCATCAAGAGCAACACCCTTGTTGAACTTCACACAAGGCACACCATTGATCATGTTCCTTCCATTGGCCTTTCCATCATACCTATTGTAGCCAATGCCTTCCTTGATTGATGGGTCCTTTGATGACTTGTATATAGTCTTGTTAGATTGCTCTTGACACTTGCACCCATTCTTCAATATCATCTTCAACCTATGAATCTCCTTGTCTTTCTTCTCTAACTCAACAAGGTTAGTTGTATATGCATTCACATCAATTTTATAGCATCTTTTACAACCAACACTAGTGGAGACATTAGAGTCTTCGGTTGCCTTAGGAGAAGTTGAAGTGCTAGCCCAAAGAGTACTATAGTTTAACTCAAGATTTTGGTATTTTTCTTCCAAGCTTGTGAGGCTTTCTTGAGCTATACTCTTCTCATTCTTAAGGCTAGCTACTTGATCATTAACCGAGGAATGTTCCTTAATCAATTTCCCAATTGAGTTATTGGCTAAAGACAATTCTATGGTTAACTTCTCAACCTTCATCTTTTCCTCGGCGATAGATGCTTCAAGTGCAAGGTTTTTTTTTCTCTCTTGAGTAATTATATCTCCTTGCATCTCTAAGCATCTATCCCTCTTCTCTAATTTCTTCATTAGCATTTTTATTTTAGTGAAGGTCTTTTTACTAAATTTCTTTATCATAGTTGCTTCAATTTCTTCTATGTTCTCATCACAACTATCATTCTCATCACTAGAGGAGACGGGTGTAGTATGTACCTTCTCTCCTTTTGCCATGAGGCAAGTTGGAGTGTAGTACTCATTGTCGATGAGGTTGGAGAAGAGCTTCGGTGGTGAAGATAGGTTGGGGAAGTGTTTTGGTGGTGAAGTTGAGTCGGGGAAGATCATGGTCGGTGAAGAAGAGTGGTGGATGGCGATGTTTGTGGCTCCCTTCATCTTCTTCTCATCATCACTTGAGTCACTATCACTTGACTCCCATTCTTCCCCAAGATGAGCTTCACATCTCTTCTTGCCTTTGTTCTTCTTGTCTTCATCCTTGTCATGCTTGTGCTTCTTTTTCTCATTAGGACAATCGGCTATGAAGTGACCGGTTTGACCACATCCATAGCAAAATCTCTTTTTGAACCTTCTCTTTCCATCACCATAGGTCTTGCGGTTGCTTTTCTTCTTCATAAACTTTCTAAGATTTCTAATCACAAATGCAACCTCCGCATCAGAATCTTCTTCTCCACTTGATGAATCATCCTTCACTTTTTTCTTCTTTTCTTGACTTAAACCTTGACCTTCATGTTGTTGAGTTGCTTTAAGGGTTGCACTCTTGTTGAATCCTATTGCATTAGGATTTTGATTGTGAGCATTGATTGCATCTTCATCTAGACACTCATGTTGCTTGAGTTTTGAAAGAACTTCTTGGGGGGTCATCTCATCATAACCGGGCCTTTCCATGATCACGGACGCTAGCATGTTGTTCTTGGCTCTATAGGTTCTTAACATCTTTCTAGCAACCTTGTTGTCATCCCATTCGGTGCTTCCAAGAGCTCTTATGCGGTTGACCAATGCCATGAGCCTATCAAACATGGATTGTGTTGTTTCATTTTGCAAGAATACAAATCTTTCCAATTCACCATGAAGCAACTCGATGTTGCCTTTTCTCACACTTTTATCTCCTTCAAATGACACTTTCAAAGTATCCCAAATTTGTTGTGCACTTTCCATTCCATTCATTTTTCTAAACTCATCCGGAGCTAGGCTTGACACAAGCAATGCTATGGCTTGTGCATTTTGATGGAGGTTGTGCACTTCTTCCAGAGTTATCTCTCTATCTTCATCGATAGGAATCATCACACCAACATCCACAACTTCCCAAAGTCTTGCGGCAATGAGATGCATCTTCATCTTGTAAGACCAATCGGTATATCTTGTTCCATCAAAGTGAGGTGGCTTGCCAATGTTGATGGACGGAGTATGTAGTGTTGAACCTTTCATGAGTTGTCCATAGTCAAAGCTCATATTTGAATATATTCCCTTTCCATGAGCATGCTCAACGGCTCCAATATCACTAGCGGCATCTTTGTTTGCTTCATTCTTGTCATTAGTATCATTCTTGCCACTTATTGCATCATCAACCTTCTTACTCAATTCTTCCTTCATCTTGCTCATCTCATCTTGCATCTTTTTCATTTCATCTTGAAAGAGCTTGGCTTGAGCACTCATCAACTCTTCAGCTATTTTCTTGGCCATTTTGACGGCAATGGCTTGCATCTTGTCGGACTCCGACATTGTTTCTTCTCACGCGGTGAAGGGCAAAGAGAAGACCTCGCTCTGATACCAATTAAAAGGATCTAACAATGCCTAGAGGGGGTAAATAGACGTATCTAAAAATTTACTGCAAATGCTAAGCTCAAATCTGTTAGTCAATGTCAGAAGTCCCGGCGTTTGGGTCGGAACTCCCGACATTGTCAGAAGTTCCGGCGCAAACGTCAGTAGTTTCGATGCCTACGTGAACTACAAAAGCAGTGCCAAATTTAACTTTGCGGATAAATAATCTTACAACCTCACCTCCTAGTGGTTTGGTGAAGATGTTGAGTCACTCCCTTAACGCCTTAATGCCTCCAAACCACGTGCTCTGCCTCGTCCAACCCTGAGGCCGCGGGCTCCGCCTCGCCTGATCCCGAGGCCGCGGACTTCGTCTCGCCCGACGGAGACCCATGCCGCCGTCCACCACTCCAGGTCCAAGTGTATGGGCCTGCGTCAAAGCTCTGACACCAGGGAAGAGACTGGCACGCCCCAATATAACCCGCGGCCACGATGGGCCATACCCGAGTGTTCACATCACGAACAACACTGGGCGTAATGGTGCTGTTCTGCCTAACCCTCGTACGAACACTGACAGGAGCGTCAGTTCACCACAACGTCCGCCAGGACGGAGTGGAGCTCCATGACCGGCAGACAACGCCTATGCATGGCGCCAGTGATGAACAGGGCCACGACGTGGAGCCGTCCCTGTTGACATCTACAGGGTCAGAGGGACCCGCATGAAGGATAAGAAAGTCCTGGAGATCCTGAAGGACATCCCCTCTCTCTCTCTCTCGTTATTCTCCTTTTCTCCGCTGTAACCCGTGCTTTCCCTTGGCCTATAAAAGAAAAAGACGGGCGCCCCATGAAGGAGGAGAGAAAAAAAACAATCGAGCAATCGAACTATCGACCCAAGCCAGACCCGATCGAACCATCACAAACCTCAAACCGATCACAACACACACGCACGGCTAAGGACCAACCGAGCTCTCGGCACCTGTTCATTCCTTCTATTAGAGACTTGGGACCTGTCCCTCTCTCGTCTGTTTGTTACCCCTACTGCAAACTTTCAGGGCTAGTAACATGAACGGCAGCGACGAACTGGACGTAGGGACATTCTGTATGAACCAGTATAAACCTCCTGTCCTCTAAGCACACCATCCGAGCCAGATGCGCAATATTAAAAATTTACTTGGTGGTGACTCAAACACCGACAATACTATATAAACATGAAATTGTTTTATATTATAGACTTCATATTGATCTTGGAAATTTGTTTTTGTCCACTACAGGGGCGTAACTATGAAGTGGAGATGAAAGGAAGCATCAATCAGATGGACCGATCAGCTAAGATTTCAGAATACCTTAACATAGTCAAAATCAAGTGTCAGATTGTTGATGAAAGTGTTCTCAATGTTTTGGAGCTCCTATGCACCTTTGGCATATGTAAGCTAACTTGCAACTTTCCGCTTCTTAAATGTTCACTTAGAATTATTGACAAAGGAGCACCCTGCCCTTCATAGAAATTTAGTTGGCTGATAAAATCAGAAATTTATACATGGAGTTATCGAAGTTGAACTCTATTGCATAGACATTGGGATATATTAAGTAGACTTCTATAATAGTTCGGACTGTTTGAGCTGTTAATTAGTTTTGACAAAAGATGACCTAAGTGGTTTGTTGGGACCATATATTTGGCTTGCTTTTTAGTACTGAATAATAACACAGATATCAACATTTAATTTTTCTAAGCAATCACAAACTGTATTGACATATTATCCTGCAGCCTCCCCATTTTCTTGAATGCTCCTTAGGTATGATCGGTTATAAACCTTTGTGATTGAGCAGCTCTAACTCAATTCTTTACACAATCTCATTCATGCATTTGATTATCCATGAAACTATTGCTTCTCCATACTTTTGTAGTTTTGTTGATTAAGCATACATTTACTCACCTCCTACATGTATCAACTTATTCATATGTGTCTCAATCATTGCTTATATATCTTT
Source organism: Miscanthus floridulus (assembly GCF_019320115.1). Taxonomy (NCBI): domain Eukaryota; kingdom Viridiplantae; phylum Streptophyta; class Magnoliopsida; order Poales; family Poaceae; genus Miscanthus; species Miscanthus floridulus. Next base: position 18,420,437 of record NC_089588.1, read on the forward strand.
ATGTTGGTGCCTCATTATTCAATCTCTGTTTATTTATGGAAGTATGCTCATAGTGTATATATCACTAATAGTGTTCTCTGATAATATAGTAATGTGTCAGATCTATTTTTCCTATTTAAGTTTTATTTCAGTTTCCTTCGGCACTTGATTTACCATCCTTCAAGAGGGTAGAAACATGTATCCCCACATGTTTTCTGTTTTGATTTGTCTTTGTACTTTCCAAGGATTGCAGTTTACACAGATATTAGAATAACACATGTCCTCTTTTTTTATTCTCTTTACCCGTCATATTTCTTGGACCTAAAAAACAAGCATAAAAATATTCTCTCTTTTGAACTTCAATCTTTCAGTTTTTAGAAAACATGTGTGCTCTGCATTTCTTCTTAAAGGGTAGTTTACCTAGTTGTATTATAGTTCAAAGTTGAAATTGTTGTAGTTCATCATGGTTAGAAAACTATGTGTTAGACAATTAGTCATTGTTTTGATCTATTGTAAGTTAATTGAGCATGTCAATCAGATTGGGCAGAATGTTGGTCAAATGAATTTCCTATATTCAGGGAAATGTGTTCCTGTAGTTTGAAGATTCTGTCTAGTAACTGAATTTCTGTTTTTATAGAGAACAATCTAACAGTGGGGGCCTTCTCTGTTGTATTTCCGGTCAAAAAAAGAACTCTGAATTCAATTTGCCTTCCATTTTTGTACAGGTTTTGGTTTCTGAAATGAGCCTCTAGGAACATTTGTGGTATCAAGGAATCTACTATCTTACATTGTTAGGAAGTGCAGGGCTAAAGTTCTCAGCAACAAAGTTGCCACCCTGGTACAGAGGTTATAGGGCGTGTTATGTTCAGTCATAGACTTCTAGTTACATGAATGTGCAAAAATGGCAGCACAAATTGTTTGGAACTTTAAATATCTAGTTGTATCTAGCATATCATGTCACTGTTATTTCTTCACTGAGATCATGAGGGTTTGTTTGACAATCTGGACCAATTAATGCCCCATTAGCATATGTACTTTGGTTTAGGGTTGTGCTACTAAGGTGACCTCTCTTGTAGCATAATCTGTTCTTCTCTCTATGTTGTTGCATGCAATGGTTCGATGGGACATCTGGTTGCAAGATTGGAAAAGAAAAGGGTGACATGTCTAATTTATCATTTGCCAAATTTATTTCCTGAAAGCTTTGCAATCTATGCATGTAATTCTTACTATCACATGTTAATTGCATCAAAATTTAAAGAAACCAGAGCGGTAAATAGTGGCGGCCTATGGACTACTACGGTAGTTTGGTAGCCTCCTGGCAGAGTAGAAAACACAATGGCTATAGTAAGATCTTAGACTGGCTCAGGTTTGTGAAATTCGAAGCCAAAAATGGCACACTGCATTAGAGGACAGCATTACGAAACACAGAGCAGAAGAATTTGCCAGGAATACTTCAAAAAAAGATTTGGAATATGTAGAAAAGATGTATTTCTAGCTCCAGCCCCTGAGGCACGGTTAGGTAGCATGATTTTTATCAAATTACTTGGCAGTCGATACAACACATCTTGTAGTGGCATGTATTGGCAGGAATTCCAAAACAATGTCTACAGCACAAGTGTATACCAACAACGAATCACGTACTTATAATAATGGGAACGTGTTAATTTTCTTTTCTGCAATAAAGTGGTCGTTTTTCTAGTTTCTTTTTTAAATGCCCGTGTGGTTGCACAACATAATATAATAGTTGGCCGGATAAAGCTCAAAATAACACAACACATCTCTATGATCTATTTCTTTTTGCACTACTTATTAGCATTGATATTTTCAACGCTTTCTTAAACAAGACCAAAGTAACTAAGAAAGTTCAACCACGACAACATTTAATTCAAGTATTCATTCCATTAAAATAGTCATGACAAAAACTACACCACACTAAGTTGCAAATTATCTTGTAGCATGCTGAACATAACATCAAATGCCATCTATGTATCACGTATAATGCTCGTCTCTTTTACAAAGTTTTCTTATTTTTATTTTTCTTATAAGAAAGAACCACATAAAAGAAAACAAAAACTAGTGTTTTACAAGAACACAACACAAACTCCCCCTCAAATTGACCATTGTCTCAAAGAGTAAGAAATATTCAAATCAAGAATAATTCTCCCCATATAAGAAAAAGAAAGGAAATTTTACCCCAAAAAATCCGTATGCTCCCCTTAACAAATGAAACCAAGAGAGACATGATGATAATATGATATACATGACCATGACACCATATATACGGAAAAATGCACTTTGTTTTTGCCGATCCCAACTTGCACTATAACTTGCACTTGGACCTATTTTTTTACAATTTAACCATTTTTTCGAAGAAAATTTACGTTTGGCCCCCCTGTGAGACTTAAACTCATCTTTAGACACTGGGGTCGGCGTCAGGACTCATGGCGCCGAGGTAACACGTCTCGGCGTCACAGATCTTGGCGCCGAAGTGCCTGGCCGAAATCCTAGGTGACGTTGACGTGGCCGGTATCTCGGCGCCATAATACATGGCGCCGAGATCGGCGCCACAGATCTTGACGCCGACCTCGGCGCCACGAACTCTGGCGCCGAGCTGGCCCATGCTGCTTTTGCGCAGGCGGCCACTGTGGCTTGTCGCCTCCGCCTCCACGCTGCCGCTGTGATCGGCTACATAGTAAAGACTGCTGTTGCAACCTTTTTCTCATCTCTCAAATCACTGGAGTGCATCAGTGCATGGCTACAGAAAAAAGATTGCTGCTGCCTGTGATGGCTGGTCCTCGGTAACCGCGGCGCCCAAAGACACGCGAGAGGCGCGCCTGCGGCCTGCCGTCTGGCTCTGGCACCGCCGTGCTCCGCTTCTCCCGTCCCTGTGCCGTCTGATTTACGAAATGTTGAATGGCCATAGCTTCTAAACAGTGTATTGTTTCTGTAATTTATTTACACTAGAATATTCCTTGTAATTAAATCTATAAAACAAGACCCATATTGACTATATTTTCATACTAAAAAATGAGTGGCACATGGGCCCCACATTTAAAAACTTTGTTAAAACGTAGCCTTATTGGGTCTCATTCTGTTGGGCACATTATTTCCAATAATAATCTTCAAACGGCTCGTCAAACGGACTTGCAATTTGTGTGATATTGCATTTTGAAAGTATGAGAAAATCCACTCTCAAGTGACATGAGGGGAGAGAGATTGACTGCACTGCACTGCACTACACTCCACTGCGCTGCTGCTGTGTGTTGGTTCCGAGATCGGCCAGTTGGCTGCAACTAGAGAGGTCTATTTTCTATAGAAATTTGATTAAAATAATAATTATTTGAGTGGCAGTACGTGTGCAAACTAGTAGTAGGTGAAAGCCAATCTCTCCTCTCTAGTGATGGCATGGCTACAGAAAAAAGACTGTTGCTGCTTGTGATGGCTGGTTTGGTGTACGGATATAGCAGATGGAGTTGGTCAGTGGTCCTTTGAAGGTAAACAATATCTTCTCCACTGCATCTCTGTGTTCTAATCTTGTGGATGCTGTGAACTGCAGTCTTTGCTGACATTCATTACCATTCTCAGATGCTTTACAATCACGCAAATATATTCCATGTCCGAGTATGATACATTGATATAGCCTATTTGCATGTTACAACTATAAGACCTTTTGGAATCGCTCCTAATAGTACGCAGAGTATTTGCTTGAAAATTAGAATTTAAGATTTGGGAAACTCAAACATCACGCAATAAAGTGCAGGATAATGCGCTGCAGTAGACTTGCGTTTGTTGACACCAAACCAGCCATCACAAGCAGAAGCAACCTTTTTTTCTATAGTCATGCACTGATGCACTCCAGTGATTTGAGAGATGAGAAAAAAGGCTGCATCAGTAGTCTTTTCTCTGTAGCCGATCACAGCGACAACGCAGAGGCGGAGGCGACAAGCCACAATGGCCGCCTGCGCAAAAGTAGCATGGGCCAGCTCGGCTCCAGAGTTCGTGGCGCCGAGGTCGGCGTCAAGATCTGTGGCGCTGATTTCGGCGCTATGTATTATGGCACCGAGGTATCGGCCATGTCAACGCCACCTAGGAAAGATGAGTTTAAGTCTTTCAGGGGGGCCAAACGTAAATTTTTTTTTCGAAAAAAGGTCAAATTGTAAAAAATTATGCACTTGGACGTGCTCACGTGCATATATTTTAGACATAATTAATATAGAAAAAAATTGAAAGAATGGGGAAGAAAAATCTGCACATAGATCAAGAACCTACGCAAGAAATGTTCCAGCAAATTGGGAATGGATCAAAGATAGGTGAAACGAGTATAGTGCCCGAAGAAATCCCTGAGTTACTGACCACTGACCCCTTCCTGTATCTATGGCTGTATCTGTAGTTCTGCATCTGCACTCTGCAGCCGTTCGTTCTGTCCTCCAAGCCGTGGAATGCCGATCGAGAGGAGCTGAGCTACCTGAAGTCCTGAATCCTTTCTCTTCTCCATACAAACTCTAAAAATTAAGAAAGGAGGAGAGCTAGGATCCACCTCATGTTGCACGATTCATGCCCTGAACGAGTTGTTGGAGCTGTCCATGGACCTGAGATCCTTGTACATCCCCGGCACCAGCTCCTGCTCCATCGTCCCCGCTCGTCTCCGCTTCCTCCCCTCCCACATCTGGTACCTGATGCAAGCTCCGGCCGCGGCCAGGCCAACCAGGACCAGCGACAGCGCCGCCATCGCTGCGGCGACGCCCGGCGACATGCCCTTCCGTCGTGCAGGCGACGACTTCCTGACCTTGAAGTAGCCCACCTTCCGGTCGTCGGCCTCGTACACCAGCGTCTCCACGGGGAAGTCGATGAGGTAGCAGTACCCGCTGGCGCCGCTGTGCACCGCGGCCCAGCAGCTGCAGTTGCCCGCGCACGCCGCCTCGCACTCCGCCGCCGTCCTGTTCGTCTCGAACGGCAGCTCCTCCTTGTACGCCACGGACACCCGCTTCCGCCGCACCACGTCGAATCCCAGCTGCTGTCCGCTGCCGGCGCACAGGTCGGCGGTCTCCTCGGCGTGGCACGACGGTGCGTCGGCGGCGGCGGGGGCGCTCGTGCTGTTGTCGTCGAGGCACTGGCACTCGGCCTTCCCGGGGACGCACAGGCCGTACGCGCCGCACGGCGTCGGCAGCTCGCACCGCTCCGAGATGGCCCTGTAGTCCGACGTCCACGCCTTGGATCCGTTGGTCCAGTAGTACGCGCGGAGGTTGCCGTCGTCTTCGAGCGTCATCCGCCGGAAGGCGCCGGTGAGGTTGTCCACGAACGTGTCGAACGAGAGCACGTCGACTCTCCGATCGCCGCCCTCGAGGTACAGGCCGAAGAACCCGCGGGAGTCGAGGCGGCCGTAGACCGGCGGCTCCGTGACGCTCTCCGGCTGCGCCTCGAGCGCCGTGTGCCGCCAGTACGTCGTCGGCGTCGTCCGGACGCCGTAGAACTCCATGTGCAGCGCCATGTACGACTTCCCGAGCCGCAGCGCAAACCGGCGGTTCGCGGAGACGAGCGGCGGCGAGGAGCTGGTGAAGTTCTGCCCAAGGACGAGCGTGTCGGACGGGTGGCGGAAACTCTCCCACTCCGGCACCGTCTTCTCGTACCGCCGCACGACGAGGTTGGAGGAGTCGAGCAGCACCACGACGTCGCCGACGGTGTCGACCGTCTGCCACAGCACGCCGTCGTCGTGGCCGGTGAGGACCAGGCTGCCGTCGTCGAACGTGAGCGTGGCCGGGCGCGACCAGTCCCCGAGGCGGGCCGGCGTGGCGCGCCAGACGGGGAAGGAGGACGGGAGGTGGACCACGGCGAGGTCCAGCGACGCCGCTCCCACGCGGAGGAAGCCCAACGCGAAGGCGCCGCTGGGCGCGTACAGCACTGGCTCGAACGGCACCGCCGCGCCCGCCGCGTGCAACGCGGTGAAGCCGTTGGATAGCTGCGTCGTGAGCTCTTCTCCCTTGGTGGTGACGCCGTTGACCAGGAGCACCGTCGATGCGACGCAGAGCATGACGATGGCAGCGGCGGCGGCGATCGCCGGATCACGCTTGCCTCGCCTCATTACAGAGTGCAGACAAAGGACGCGATGGAGGTCAAATGTTTGGGATCGGGACAGAGAGTATTGCACGCTGCATACTAGGAGTAGTACATTTTTGGCATAGGCATTTTGGGGAAGGTCAACTGTGTGCACGCAGGCAATGGATCCCTGCACGTCCAATTCGAATATAATAAAAGGATTCAGACGCATGAATGAACAAAAAACTTTGCAATGTTTGCAAGTTGTAAGTTGCAACTAGTGGCAACAAAGTGCGTAGTGGTGGTATGATTGTGAACTGGCAAAAGGTCAACTAACTTTTGCCTTGCAAAAGTCAATCAACTGGTTTTCTTCTAATTAACTTCTATCTTTTTTTTGTCTTGATTCCTGAAGTGATATTTGCTATCTTCGTGGCGGTCTCTGATTTCCTGAGAAGCAGAACTGGCAACTGTTCAGGTGTCACAATCATTGAGTTCGTCAGGTCAGCAGATGTTGCCAGCCGGTGAATGAAACACTCGTGTTGTGCGGGCAGCGGGCGTTTACTTGGATTAATTTTGGAATCCCCTAAAGTTTAAACCCCCACCACCCCCCCCCCCCCCCTATTCCATGGAATGTTTCAACAAATGCATGAAACATTAAATATAGATTAAAAAATAACTAATTACACAGTTTACGACTAATTTACGAGATGATTCTTTTAAGCCTAATTAGGCCATGATTTGATAATGTAGTACTACATTAATATATGTGCTAATGACGAATTAATTAGGCTTAATACATTTATCTCGTTAATTACTGACGGATTCTGTAATTTATTTTTTATTAGTATCCAAACACCTCATGCGACACCCTATGTAACATCCGATGTGACACTCCGAAACTTTACGCCCTAAATTTAAAAAGCCCTTACTTGGTTGAGGATGCCCACAGCTTGCGCGACCTGGGCGTTGACGTTGAAGGGATGTGATGGAGCTGAAAGAATGTGTATTGTTTTTATTCTTATGCCTTGTTTAGATTACAAGTTTTTTCGCTCTCTTTTCGTCACATCAAATCTTTAGACACATATATGGAGTATTAAATATAGATAAAAAAATTAATTACACAGTTTAATTATAAATTATGAGACGAATCTTTTGAGCCTAGTTAGGCTATGATTGGACAATAATTGTCAAATACAAACGAAAGTGCTACAGTGCCAAATACCGATTCCTAACCCTAATTTAAACAAGACCTTATCTATTTTGACACCAAATGCTAACAGTCCCCCTGACATTGGGATCTTGCTAGCTAGACTGAACAAAAATCATAAACAGACTAGCTTCTGAGGACGATCTAATGTCATTATCGCGTGCTTTTCTATTTTTCAGTCGAAATCTTAATACAGACTAGCTTGAACAGTCGAATAAAGAATGAAGCTGACCCAGCAGAGCCCAAACAACAGTCAAACACTATGCTGATTCCTAACACTATGGCAGTAGCCTGACACGACACCAGTGCCGGCCCTAAGGGTAGGCCACCAGGTGCGACAGTCGAGAGCCCAAGCGGAGGAGGGGTCCAAGCCTAAGTATACAAACCCTCAGGTCCTATAGTTTATTAGGCATTAGCAAACTAATAAGAAGAGAGACATAGAACTGGCTAGGCGGTCCAAAAAGACAACATTGACATTTATTTTCTAGTTTTCTTTCCCCACGGCCCTGGGGTAGAGAGGAGGCGAGGAGTCACGCTGCACACAACACACTTGTCCCACGGCCCACCGCAACATCAGCATGTGGAAGATCGGACGCCTGCCCCTGAGCATTTCCTTTCACAGTAACATAGAAGTTAGAGCATCCTAGCTGGAAGAAAAAAAAATACTTTATAATCCTAATAATGTTGGTAAAAGTGTAAAGCCACTGTATATACACTGCCCTGGGTACACTAAGCTAGTACTAGTACGGATTCACATTCACCCGCACTACTAGCACTCTTCTGTGAACACCGCCGTTTCCTCCTTGCTCCGCGTCCGCCGTGGGCAGCGCATGGCGGCAGAGCGGGCACATGTTGCTCCGCGACAGCCACTCCCTGATGCACCTGCCGTGGAACCGATGCTTGTGCGTGCACGGCATCACGCGGAGCCTCCTGCCCTTCTTGTAGCTCCTCATGCAGATGACGCACATGCTGTCACCTCCGGACGACCCGTCGTACCTGTGCTCCTTGAGGCCCGCGATGGCTGCGGCGGAGGCCGGGACGGCCCCAAAGCCGCGGTCGCCGTCCGCGTCTCCTTCGCTGGGCACGAAGGGAGGAGGAGTGGCGGTGCCGGCCTGCTGGATGTGCGGGACGTGCAGCCCTAGAGCAACTATGTCTCGAGATATCTCGTCGCCGTCGTCGTCGTCGTCGTTGAGGTAGAGGTCGTAGTTGTCGGTGTCCGCAAGGTGGCCGACGAGGTCGTCGTCGTCCTGCCGTAGGTGGCGGGAGCTGTTGTAATTGTAAACCATCTGGCGGCACACTTGGTCCTGCCACTGCATTGGGCGCTCTTCTTCCGGCTCGTCGGCGTCGGCGTCGTCCAGCGGATAGAAATCGTCGGCGCCAGCAGTGTCAGAGGACTCATCTGCTGCGGCGGCGCTACCGGCGCCCGGGACGAGCTCGCCGCCGGCGTCGTGTTGTACCTCTTCCAGCCGTCTACGTGCCTCTTCAAGGACCGCCAGATATTCCGCGCTCCAGTCCATACACCAGGCTCCGGCAGGGTGCTCATCTGCGACGATACGCATTGGACTGTTCGACATGAACGATGTATATTTATATATATATATTATATACTACAAGTTGTGCCTTTGCCTGCTCTGCTTGTCGGTGTGGAGAGGATTGGTGGATTCGTGGGGCTGGTGCGATGTATTTATACACAGGCATAACCGACCGACCGACCGACATACGGGCTGTCCGACTCCTGGTCGTAGCCAGCTGCATATAGTAGGCCGGCGAATGCGTGACGGCTTAGGACTCTGACGGCGATCGGCTTTTGGTGTCGGTAATTAAGTCGGTTGGACGGCGGCCGCGGCAGGTCGGTTCGGCGTCCGATCGGATAGGAGCCGGAGCTGGTCACGGCGCGGACTCCGGGCGTCCTGTGGCGGCGCGCGAGCTCCTTGCGGGGAACCTAGCTCCAAAGTTCTACTTTTGTATAGGGAACGTCCCTGCTCGAGGTGAACGCCGGCGAGCATGCATCTGATGTTGGTCAGTGGGTAAGCCTCTCCTGGGCTCCACCGTAAGTGGTAGTGGAATTTGGCTACGTTTTGGTGCAGTAGGTTTTTGTGTGTCCTCAGAATTTTGACATTACCCCCATCATGTAGGCTAACAGATTGTTCGATCAAAACTTCAAATCATGTGGTGCAAGAGATTGTTTAATCTTTAGTGCAACATAAAGGAATAGGAACAGAAGAGTTGAGAACGTACAGGAACAGGAACACAGGAAAGTCCACATTTGTTAGTACACATGAGAAGTAATATGATAATATATCAATTTTAGTGTGGGATGTCAGAATCTCAATTTTCAAACGTGGGTAGACTGGAGGTCCCAGTTTCCATGCACAAAAGTACATATAATTCTGGTATACCTGTGTCAACCACTAACCACCACAACCCCAAGTAGAGAAACGACTTTTAATCCGCTTCGAAATTTGGCTTTTGTCCCGGTATTTTTTTTTTACCTGGAACTAGAGAAACCTTTAGTCACGGTTGGTAGCTCCAACCAGGACTAAAGGTCCCTGCCCAACGGCTACTACGGCAGGCTTTTGCTGCAGGAGACCTTTAGTCCCGGTTGAAGCTACCAACCGGGACTAAAGGTTAACTTTACTTCCGATTGGTCCCTTTAACCGGGAGTAAAAGTCTACTCCCGGCTAAAGGTTCCGTCCAGGACTAGAAAGAGATCTTTAGTCCCGGTTGCTGTCTTCAACTGAGACTAAAGGTCAAAAAAAGGCTAGCTTGATAGTGGGTGCATGTCCCGAAGCATAGCTGACACCACTGGCGCGAGCTGTAAAGACTAGAAGGGTAGTGCTTGGTGCCAGCGACAGGTATGGCGGAGGACTAGATGCGAACCCCATGCTCTTTGCTGCAAATTAAATGCATGCAGCGATATGTATCTGGAGCAAATCCCCTCTATGCCATCGAATTTTACGAGCATCCCTTACTTGCCATCATAAATTATGCACTCCCTTCAGAGCCATCAATATAGATTTACGATCTCTTATATGCCACTAAATTAACTATTGACTAAGATCAGTGAACCAGCCGTTATAACGCCGTTAGTGGGCTAATTTATTTCCTTTTCTACCCCTCCTCAGTCCTCACGGACACCTCCTCTCCTGTTCCGAGAAAGATCAGCCTCATCAGCTATCGCAACACGACCTCATCTCTTGGCCGCAACCCTAGATTGACTCGAGGAGATTCCCTAGCGGCGGGCGCCGATCTCCTGATGGCGCCGCCCCCAACAGCCTGGCGGCGCCGCCCAATCGGCTATCTGCGCCGCTCCCATCGCCTGACTGCGCCGCCGTCATCAGCTGGCCGTGCGCGCCCCTACCGCCTGAGTGCGCGCGCCCCCTGGCTAGAGAAATATGTTGACATGTACTATTCAGTTGACAAGTTTAGAGCTGCATATGAGAACCTTATCCCAGCTATGCGTGACAAGTCACAATGGCCAGAATCAAACCATGGTTTCTTCATGTATCCACCACTCCTTAAAGTGACTGCTGGTAGAAGACATAACCAGAGGTTCAAAGGATCTGCAGAGGCGGGGGGCAGCACAACAAGAAAGAAAGGTTCACATCAATGCCCCATTTGCAAGGGATATGGCCATCGCTGGTATAATTGCAAAAATGGTGACCCTGAAGACATAGCAGCAATGCAAGCTGTGAAGTAAGCACTCTGATTTTTTTCTTACAATTGCACTTTTTATCAATTTCAAACCGAATAGGTAGCTCAGATTATTTTCATGTTGTTAATGAAACATAGGGGTCCTCCAAAGAGAAGGAAGAAACTCATTCAACCATCAAGTGAGAGCAACATTGTCCCTGTAGACCCAGCACCTAAAAATGTTTTTTCCTGCTTAGGTATGAATTTGTACACTTACATTCTCTATTTTTTTAGTATGATTACATTCTGATCTTTTTGTGAAAACCTGCATTCTTTTCTATTACAGTCAAGGTACCTCAGTTAGCTTAAGCTCAGTAAACTCTCTAAGGTATTTTCGTTTTAGTGCTTGCATATTGTTTTTGCAACGTCGATCTTGCTATTATCCTAAAGTATACAACTTTTGTGCAGGTCTGGAAAGGGCTCAAACCAAACCGAGTCACTTTCCATTGAGTTCTCCTTGTTGTCTTCACGTGAAACTACACCACCTCCTACCATCTCCATGGCTACAGAAAAAAATGCTAAAGGGAAGGTCAAGGCAGTAGAGAAGAAAAAGAACAAGGCAACAGGGAAGAAAAAGAAGAAAGAAGTTCCAGTCCCACCTGAAAGTCCAGCTATGTGTACTAGAAGCAAAACCCCTCAAAGGAGTAGCCCTGCCTCACATACTAGGAGCAAGAGAAAGCTTCCAGAGCTCAATTTGTAGCTGATGCAGTTCATTTTGTATGGGGGCACTTCTTATTTTGCTTGGTCTTTGTGAAACCAAGTCTCCTGTTATTTTGCTTGGCCTATGTGGGCTAATATCTGCTATCACTATGTTTTTGTGGCTGCTTATATGGCTGTTTGGATGCTTGAATGCAAATCAAATGTTGCTGTTATGTTGTGTTCAATTATGCATGTCTGCATGATTGATTTATCATGTCAGATTTGTCTATTTTGGTTGGTTTGTATATAATGTTGATTATTATCAGTGTAATGGCATGTAAGCGATGAGACTGTCTTTTCATCCCATCACTTAACAGTAACCTAACTGTGGTATGACGGTAATGGCGTATAAGGGATCACAAATGTATATTGATGGCTCTGAAGGGAACGCATAATTTATGATGGCAAGTAAGGGATGTTTATAAGTTTTGATGGCATTCACGGGATTTTCTCATGTATCTGACGATGTAGCTCAAGTACTAGATAGTATAGTTACCGTACCGAGGTAGTCAGCGATGTTGTAGCCATTGCTGAATTGTCCCATACCGAGGTACATCTGCACCAAGATCTTTAGTCCCGGCTGTTATTACGAACCGAGACTAAAGATAATATCCGGCTGTTATTTGCGGCAGACTTTTGCTACATGGGACCTTTAGTCCCGGTTGAAGCTACCAACCGAGACTAATGTAGCCTCGATGGGCCGGCTCGACCTGAAGCCCACACATACGAGCATATACCAGAATTGCTGGCCAGTCCCACTTATTAGCACCACCTCGCTTGCTCAGAAGAGTGAAAGCTAACTTAAAAGCTCAGCTCTTGAGCCATGCAGCATGACCTTACCTGAATAGAACAGATCGTACCGCTGCATCCTTGACTAAAGGTCCTTCCTACTTTAGTTTATACAAAATATTTGAACATTATAAATGTGTAGAATACGTATATTCTAGCAGCGTAGAATGTGTATTCGAAAACCAAAACGAATTATCAATTGAAAAAAGAAAAAGAAAATAGAAAAAAAAGAAAACCTTTAGTCCAGTAACAGCGTAGAATGCGTATTTGAAAACCAAAACAAATTGAATTGAAAATAGAAACAAAAAGAAAAGAAAAAGAAAATAGAACAAAAAAAAAAGAAAATAGAAATAGAAACAAAAAAAAGAAGAAAAAAAACCTTTAGTCCCGGTTGGTATCAACCGGGACTAAAGGGTCGGCCCACGTGGCTAGGCCGGGAGGCCTCTTTAGCTCCGGTTGGTATTATCAACCGGGACTAAAGGTGGACCTTTAGTTCCGAGCGAGAAACCGGGACTAAAGGTTGCTTTAGTCCCGGATTCGTGCTCTCGGTTGGAAAACCGGGACTGAAGGGGTTTTCCAACCGGGAGTACAGCTTGTTTCTGTACTAGCGAGCGCTATGAATATTAACAGTTGTGCATGTTTACATATTCTTAGTCACTGTTTAATCTCAGAGCAGCAAATTAAAGAAAAGAATCACAAGGCTGTGTTTAACTAGAATTCAGGTCATCAGTAACTAAACAACACATGGGCCGGGTTACAACAAGGCGATTCAACCTGGGGCCGCTGATGCAGCCCACCTGCCCTTACATCTGTATTTTTCCAATGTTGGTTACCTAATTGTGGCATAAATTTCCTGATTATATTGCACAGCCAATCCTCGATCGGGCACTGCCGCGATGCTTTGCTCTCAAACTACTGATACCCGGCCCTGAAGGTATGATTGGTCAAAGAAAAGGGCAGGCATCGTTCTCTACCCTGATTCATGAATATCCAGTTACTAAACATTCAAAGCATTTAATACCGTACCGTTAGACATTAGCGATATACCAATATCATCTAATCCAATACAACAAGACCCGACAATTCCTGTACTAGGGTGTGTTTGGTACAACTTCTCCACCAGCTCCACCAGCAGCTCCACAGCTTCTCCACCATCCTTATTAGTTTAGGACAGTGAAAAGTATTTTCCTTTTATTTTAGGAATTTTGGTAACATTCCAACAAAAGGAGATTTTTCACAGGTCAAACCAGACCTAAGGCTTAATCTAAAAGAAACTACTAGATTGAATCTACCTGCATTAAAAAATCACAACTAAAAAGCTGATAAAAAAGACGAGCAAAGTAAGTGATCGAAAATTTTTCTTCTTTTTTCGTCCTATCTATAAGAGGAGAGCATATAAAAAAAGGACACACCCGCACGCGAGGGACAGAGGAGGAGGGTGGGGGTTGGAGGAGGTGGGCTGAAGGGGAAGGGACAAGAACGGGAAATAAACAAAGGAAGAAAAAGAATAGAAAAAAGAACAAAGAGAAGAGAAGGATATTGAGGACGTTCCAGCCTTTTTTATCTACCATGAAAAGTGGTTTAGCCAAACATTTTACCAAAACAGCTTGAGCTCCACTAGTGAGGCTGCTCGTAGAGTCGAAACAAAAAACTGCTCCATTAGTGAATCTCGGAGCTGTTCCAAACATAGTGTTAATGTATCATTGTGTTTTAGAGTCTCAATTCCTCAATTGGCAGACAACCATAAACCCAAAGAAGAAATCCCCTTCAGCCACAGATTCATGGTGGTTGCATGTCGAGGTGGTCGGTTTCCGTCTCTGGCGCTACCATGGAGGGTTAGTTGCTGCATAAGGACTCTCACTTTCCCATGCGGTGGATGAATTGCGCCTGCCACGGAGGCCAGGAGCACCTAAGAGGCATATGGAGGTTGTTCCACATATCATCGCAAGCCATGAGGTTCTTCCTTTTGGCACCAAATGCTTTTACACACCCTACACCAAATAACTAGAGTGCATCCACCCTGCATACCGCCGCTCTGAGAAAGGCAACAAAGATGGAGATGAAAGGAGGAGACATGCTGCTGCTTTCATCATTGTAGCCATGGATGTTGTGGAAGAGGAGTGGCATGGATCAGTAGGCGATGGGAAGCGTCGATTAATAATCGTAGGCGCGTGTGGTGAAAGGAAGGGGTGGGGAAGGTTGGTTTTGTGGGGGAGACAAAGCGTGAATCGGGAAGAGCAAGTCGTCCCGGGGATAAACCAATGTGCTTGCAGTACGGGAAAGGAGTGGGATCTATGGATGTGCGTGTAAAAGGAAAAAAAATGAAGGGGATCGGGCAGGGCAGGTAGGGGACCATATAGGAGTCACTGATCATAGGTTGGAGGCGGAGCGTAGTCAGGAGGACCAGAGGATGGGCAAAGCGCCACGTCAACTAATGGACTGTGAGGTGGCTGCTTTGGTCAAGGATGAGTTACTTAAATAGTTTAGGGGCCTAGGTATGCAATTTCATAGTTTGGGACCTGCATGAGAATAGCTAATAGTTTTAGGACCGTCAGTGTAATTTACTGCTATTCTAGTTACCTGAGTTGATTGCTCCTATGCATGTTTGCATTTTAGTTGAGTTTATAATACTCTACTATAAATACATACGTGGACAATAGTTTAGGATAATCCTTATTCATTAGTCAGAGACGATCCATATTCACTGGTTAGTCATATTTAATTTACAACAAATAAGAAATTCTTTACGGCATCCCAACTTTAAAACAATAAAAGGAAAAAAGGAAATGGTGAAAGGTATTACAGTTAGACAAACTATTGGGCTTCTCTTTCCTGGCCCATCAGCCCAACGGAGCACCATAACCCTAATAAGCCTCAACTCATTTTAATACTTCAGTAGCCAGTGTCTCTTATTTCCCACTCCTTCAACCTCCTTTCCCGAAACAAAGCAACTCTGCCGCCGCCGCCACCGTCGCCTTGTGGAACTTTGGCGTCGTTGGCTCACCACCACCACCGATGCTTGATGCCGAACTGCAAGATGTGCTACGGTGTTGCTGCTACAGTTAGGCTGCCAACCAGCTATATTTTTCAATTTGGCACTAACACGATGGGCCGGCCCAGCCACGACACAAAAAAAGCATGGCCCAGGCCTGGCCCGGCCCGGTTAGCATCGTGCCCATGCCTGACATGGCCCGGTCGTAGTGCCATGCCTGGGCCGCCATTTCGGCCCACAGTACCGGCCCAGGCACGGCACGGTTAACAGGCCGGCACGGCTGTTGCGCGGCTCAGAGCCGTTGATCTACCTCCCCTGCTCCTCTCGACCGTTGGATGTGCCCGTTGGAGGGGGAGGAGTATATAAACTACCTCACCCCCGTCGCCCCGTATCCCACCTAAACCCAAATTCATTTTGAGCGCCGCTCTCTTTCTCCTGTCTCACTCTCCTCTCTGGCTCTCTCCGCTGCGACGACGACTCTCCTCTCCCGCCTCCAACCTCCTCTCTTCTTCTCCCCCTCTAGTGGCCTCTTGAGCCACCGGTGGCCGGCACTGGCACACGGCACAGCATAGTACCCCCCTCTTCTTGATCTCACATCATCGATGTAGCCTCGTCCTATCCTTGTTCTCCTCCTCTTCGTCTCCGTCAACCTCACCGGATGCCACTTGCTCTGGTGCTCCGGATTCAAATCCGTTGAGGAACCAGAGGGACGGATCCGTGTTTCGTCAATGTCGCTGGCGATTCTGGTGCTTCGGCTGCAAAGGTAAGCCTAACCCTAACCCAAAGCCTAACCCTAACCCTAACCCTAACTTGCTAATCCTTGCTGACCCTAACCCTAGATCTGTACTGACGCTTCTTTTTTGTAGCCATTGAGGAACCAGGGCGCTGGCGAGTGACGATGCTTGGCTCCGACGACGAAATGGTTGAGGTCGGCGCCAACGAAGAGAGGCAGTTGTGCGGGTTGGCCGGAGATGACGATGAGGATGACCTGTGCGAGGACACCGAGGAGCTGTTCGGCTGTAGCGCTCAGGCTCCCATTGATGTCGGCGATGGTCAAGAAGGCGGGGCAACAAACGATGAGGAAGGTGAAGAGGACGAGAACAGCGCCAAGCGCTCTCGTCCCTCTACCTCGGTAGTGTGGCTGGATTTTATGTAGATCTTCAAAAAAGTCAATGGTAAGAAGGTCAGGTATGCCGCTAAGTGCATCCATTGCTCTAAGCAATATTCTACTCTCTCTAGTGGTGGCACTGGTCACCTCATCCAGCATAGGGATAAATGCCCCAGGAGGCATGAAAAAAATCGCATGTCTCAGTCTCAGATCTCTTTTAATCCTGATGGTAGTACTTGGGAGTACTGTCCTATGGTTGTACGTACTGAACTTGTTCGATTGCTTGCTAGGCTAGATGTTCCTATCAGTATGGGTGAAACTGATGTATTTGAAGAGTACATTAGAACTACTCATAATCCTAAATATGTTCCTGTCTCTAGGCAAACCACCACTAGAGACATGGTTAAAATTTTCACTAATTGCAAGGCTAAGCTTGTTGAGAATCTTAGTTCTTCTACTGTTAATTATGTGTGTTTGACCTCTGATATTTGGTGTGGTAATGCCAAAGAGGACTACCTTAGTGTTGTTGCTCATTACATAAACTCTGATTGGCAACTAGAGAAGAGGGGTGCTTGGTCTTGTGCTTATTGATGTGTCCCACAATGAACAAAACATTGCCGACCGTGTTGTATTTGTGCTTATTGATTATGGTTTGACTGAAAAGGTGTTTACTGTTACTTTGGATAATGCATCATCTAATGTTTCTGCCATGCGTAAACTTAGACTTGTGCTGTCTAAATATCTTGGTATTGAGGTTGTAAATGATCCTGTTGAATCACAATCAGACAATGTATCATCCTTTACTACAGTTAATTCAATGTTCTTACATTAGCGTTGTGCATGTCATATTATCAATCTGATTGTTAAGGAGGCCCATGAGGCTCTTAAGCCTTTGATTGAAACATTTAGAACTACAATATTATTTTTAAACTCATCTAACCAGAGAATTGCTGCATATAAAAGTTACTGCATTGCCACTGGTGTTTGGCCTAGAAAATTTCAGCTAGACATGGAGGTAAGGTGGAATTCTACATATCTGATGCTTAAACATTTGTTTCCTCATAAGGTCCCATTCACTACTTTCATGCATGCTCATTATCCTAGGATTGAAGGTGGTCCATTGCTTTTAACTGATGAACATTGGGCTATGGCAGAAAAAGTGTTTAGATTTCTTGAATTGTTTTAGGATTCTACAATTGCATTATCTGGTGTGTACTATCCTAAATCTCCACTTATGATTCATTATCTTGTTAAGATTGCTATACACCTAAAGAATTATGCTAATGACAGTCACATCAGACCTGTGGTTCGACCTATGATAGACAGATATAATAAATACTGGAGGGACATACCATTGCTTTATTGTTTTGCATTCATCCTGGACCCTAGAGCTAAAATGAAAGGTTTCAATAGAGTGCTTAGGAGGTTGGGTAACCTTACTGGTATAGATTATACTACTTACCAGTTTGACACTAGAGCTCGACTTACTGATGTTTACAATAAGTATGAGGAGAAATATGGAGCTATTAGGTTGAGGAGGACTATCCCTCCTAACCTGTCTGGTAAGAAAAGGTCTGCTTGGGATGAAATTTATGATGATGATGATGATGATGATGATGATGTTGGTGGTTCTGTCGGTGGTATGCATCCTCTAGCTGCTACTCTAAGCATGGCTAGAGATACCTTTGCAACTGCCTTGCTACAGGTTGCATCTTCTTCAGCTTCTAATGCTTCTAAACTTGTTTCTTGGGCTGTGACACTGTGAACCAGTTAAATGATGATTTTAACATCTTGAACTGGTGGCCTCAGCACAAACTCACATATCCAGTGCTGTCAATCATGGCTAAATACATTTTAACTATTCCGATGTCTATCATATCTTTAGAATCTACTTTTAGTATGACTAGCAGGATCATCGAGGAGCGGCGGAGGAGGTTGAATCCTGAGATGGTGGAGATGCTAACCTGCATCAAAGATTGGGAGGTTGCTAAAGCAAGGCTGCAACAAATGGTGGAGGACAAGGAACTTGAAGAAGCATTTGAAGAACTTTATCTTGATTAGTGTCTTAGTGATCATTTATTTAATGAGACACTAATATTCTAGACTTGTGAACTTTGATGTAAGGACAATGAACTTCTATGGAGCTGGGATGTACTCTTTTTCCCTGTCTAGGGTTTCTCACAAGGGTGAGTTTTACCTAGATAGGTTTTTAATGAGGCAGCCATTGCACTAAAGCTCCTAATAAATTGTTATTTTGTTATCTCTTCATGTGTTTGTGTGATCTTGTGAGTTTCTATGATCTTAACATCCTATGATCTTAAGTTTCTGTGAACTTGTAAGGTTGAATCTTTGATAAGTTCCTTGAACTTAACTTTGAGTCTGTATTGTATAAGTTTGAGATGATAAAGTTACTGTCCTTGATATTCTGATCATTTTGAGGTGTTAGGCACTTATAGTGCCAGTGCCAGTACGGGCACTACGGTCTACGGGCTACCGTACCCAGTGGCATGGCATGACACACCTAAGTCATGATAGTGCCATGCCTGAGCCGCTAAGTCGGCATGATGGCACTATCAGGCACGGCACAGCTAACATGCCATGCCACGTAGTGCCGTGCCTAGCCATGCCCGTGCTAGTGCTGTGCCGGATGGCCCGTTTGGCCAACTATATAGGCAGCCCATGGCTATGGCACCGCCCCGCCCATCGATCAAACCTGAATAGAGATCAGGCACTAAGGTAATTTCTTTTTTCTCTGCTCGATCTGGATATAGGATACTCTTATGTCACATACCACTTCTAGCGGAAAGAAGCCATCCGACGTTGCCAAAGGCCGCAATTCTTGACTGACTTATTTTGTACATGATTCTTCCCCCACCTCATATCAATGTTCTCGTGGTATCATCTACCAATGAGTAGTGGAGAAAATACCCATGATTCTCTCCTTTCGCTTGGGCACCGCACTAAGCCGCATATTCACCATGCCACCAATAGACGTCAGCACTAAAGTGTGTCCACAGTAAGTCACCTACAGACGCACCTTCCTAAAGCGCGTCTGTAGTAAGTCGCTAGTGGGGGTCACCGGTCCGACAAGGTCAACACGTGTTTGTAATAAGTGCTTACTACAGACGCATGTTGGTAGAACGCGTCTGTGCTAACGCTATAGACGCACATTTGTACAATGCGTCTGTCGCTGTATCAATTATTACAGACGCATTTTGTGATTTCTGAGTCTTGGATAACGGGATCAAACCGTACGGACGTGCGTACGTAACACGCGTCTATAGTAAGATCTCATATTGCAGACACGTATGTTGTTACAGACGCGTGTTTCCAACATGCGTCTCTAGTATTCTTACTTGTAGCAGACGTGTCCTGCTCTATACGCGTTGTAATTAGTGGTAGACGTGTGTTCCATTCGTGCATCTATAGTACATCGCCGACGTTGCCAAAGGCCGCAATTCTTGACTGACTTATTTTGTACATGATTCTTCCCCCACCTCATATCAATGTTCTCGTGGTATCATCTACCAATGAGTAGTGGAGAAAATACCCATGATTCTCTCCTTTCGCTTGGGCACCGCACTAAGCCGCATATTCACCACGCCACCAATAGACGTCAGCACTAAAGTGTGTCCATAGTAAGTCACCTACAGACGCACCTTCCTAAAGCGTGTCTGTAGTAAGTCGCTAGTGGGGGTCACCGGTCCGACAAGGTCAACACGTGTTTGTAATAAGTGCTTACTACAGACGCATGTTGGTAGAGCGCGTCTGTGCTAACGCTATAGACGCACATTTGTACAATGCGTCTGTCGCTGTATCAATTATTACAGACGCGTTTTGTGATTTCTGAGTCTTGGATAACGGGATCAAACCGTACGGACGTGCATACGTAACACGCGTCTATAGTAAGATCTCATATTGCAGACACGTATGTTGTTACAGACGCGTGTTTCCAACACGCGTCTCTAGTATTCTTACTTGTAGCAGACGCGTCCTGCCCTATACGCGTTGTAATTAGTGGTAGACGTGTGTTCCATTCGTGCATCTATAGTACATCGCCTGCGGACTTAGCCGTTGGCACGTGCTAACGGGCAGATACTTTGCGCATACGAAACACAACAGGCAGTGGCCGTGGGCTCTTGCATGTCTGTCATGCAGGCGGCGCCGGCCGTGGTCGCACGTGGCGTAGGCCTATGGCTTTGAGGCGTGCGGGCAAAGTTGTGCAAGAGCCCACAGCGCTGGGTCTCATGCGGGTGTCCGGAGGGGTGCACGATAGCTAGAGGGGCGCGCTACTATGGCGGGTGGCAGGCCGGAGGGGCATGTTGCTGCAGTGGTGCTTTGCTCTCCTCCATAACGCCGGTGGCCAGGCCGTGCTCTCCGCGTTCTTGAACTATAGGTGAGCCACCGGCGCTCCTCTCTTTTCCTTTTCTCTGCCGGAGCACCGCCGCGTCGCTCGATGGCGAAATTCATCGCCGTTGTTCCATCTTCACCCAATTGCCCGTGCTCCCAGCTCCGCCTAGTTCTTGCGGTCCTCCTCGAACCGCTGTAGCGACCTGTTGCAGCCGCAATCTCTGTCGGCGCCGGTTGCCGTTGTGGTCGTGCCACCATGGGCACCTTGCCGTAGCCAGCTCATTTCGGAGCTCCTCTTGTCACCCCATTTATTGTTTTAGCTCCCCTATAACTCCATGATGCTCATCGGCTTCATTCTTTTACCTCTATAGCACATGTCACGTTGGAACGGCGACCTCTCCACTGGTTCACGCCACCGCATGTGCCATCACCGCCGACCATCTAGCTCCACCTCATCCCTGGTTCAACCAAGCAGCGCTTCGACATCACGGTGAGCTGCTGATGCTTCCTAGGCCCTTAGACTAACCTCTACCGTGTTGTATCAGTTGAAGCACCGTCGTGACGCCATTTTGTGTCCGCCGCACCGCCATGGCTACAGTCGAGCTTGAGTCTGACTCTAACTCGTTCATCTCTGATCGTGCTTCGCCATCTCGAGCTGTAGGGGATCACCAGTGTGCTCAACTCTCCTCCCTGGTCCCCAGCGTGATTTGCTCTTTGGCCTCCTGATCTCTAGCGTGTGCTTCTCTGTAGGTGACCAAATTCATTCCTAAACTACATCGTTGTTCTTGTGTGAGCATGAAAAAAATCAACTTCTTACTCTCTCGATCACTATAGTGCTTTCTCTTGATCGATCTCTGTAGTGCTTCGCCATCCACATATCCTCAAGCATAGCTTCACCGCCGTGAACAGTTGTGAGCTTAGCAAGAACTTTTATGAGCTTGTGTGAAACTATGATAAATTTGCTTGTGTGAAACTTGCATTGTGAACTAACTCTACTGAAAAATGTGATTTTTATTACTAAAGCATTGATAAATTTGCTTATATTCTTCCATTTTCAATCTTCCTTTGTAGACTATGGAGGATCGAGACCACTGGATGTACCTTAAGAACTGTACTTGTTATGAGTACTTGAAAGGACTAAAATATTTCCTAGCTGTTGTCGAGGTGGACATGAGGAATGGACATAAGTCATCTATGTTATGCCCATGTGTTGACTGTAACAATGAGAAGCAATACTTGAATTCATTCTCGGTCCATGCCCACCTAATTCTTCGAGGCTTCATGGATGACTACAAATGTTGGAACAAACACGGAGAAGAAGGTGTCAATGACCGAGATCAAGCGAAGGCTGCTGGGCAGCACGATGGTGAGGAAGGACTTCATGAAACTTGTGCCGGTGGTGAGGAAGCACCCTTTGGCAATGAGGAACTACATGATGATGATGTACTAGAGATTGCTGCCAGCCCTGTCCCTATGGTTGAGAATCTAGAGGAGATGGTGTGTGATGCCTTTGGCTTTGATGAGTACACTGGTGCGGAGTTCAAGAAGCTGAAACATCTATTGGAAGATATGAAGACACCACTCTATCTAAGTTGCAATGAGAGGTATACGAAGTTGTCCGCTTCACTAAAGCTTCTCTTACTGAAGGTGGCACATCGCTGGACTGACAAGGGCTTCAGAGAATTGCTAGAAGTGCTCGGAGATATGTTTCCCGAGGGGAATCAGATACCTAAGACTGCAATGAGGTCAAGAAGATCGTTTGTTCGATGGGATTGAAATTTGAGAAAATTCATGCTTGCAAGAATGACTGCATCCTATTCCATGGTGACAATACATCACTCACTGAATGCCCCAAGTGTGGGACCTCTTGTTACAAGCGAAAAACTGACGAGGGTGATGACGACAAGGAGACACGTTGTAGATTTCCTAGGAAGGTGCTTGGTACTTCCCTATAATTCCTCACCCAAAACATTTGTTTGCAACCTCCAAGGATGCATGACTGTTGAGCTAGCACTTAGATGGGTGGATGGTTGATGAATATATAGGCACCCAGCAGATGGTATTTAGTGGTAGGTCATTGATTTCAAGAATCAAACTTTTGCTGATGAGCCAAGCAATCTTCGGTTTGCACTCAGCACAGATGGCATGAACCCATTTGGTAACATGAGTAGCTCACATAGTGTCTGGCAAGTGCTGTTAATAAGAGGAGGTACATGATGATGTCAGTTCTGATATCTGGTCTGTGTCAACTAGGTGTTAAAATTGACGTGTATCTGAGGCCGCTTATTGATGA
Source organism: Miscanthus floridulus (assembly GCF_019320115.1). Taxonomy (NCBI): domain Eukaryota; kingdom Viridiplantae; phylum Streptophyta; class Magnoliopsida; order Poales; family Poaceae; genus Miscanthus; species Miscanthus floridulus. Next base: position 18,443,580 of record NC_089588.1, read on the forward strand.
TTTCAAGGAACTCTGGAAAAAAGAGGGTATTAGGGTGTACAATGGGTTTAGGAAAGAACATTTCAACCTACGTGCCTGCTCTTCACCACTATCACTGATATTCTAGGACATCATAGCATGATTGGGAAGAGCAAAGGAGAAAAAGACTGCTTTTAGTGCTTAGATGACATAGAGACTTTTTGGATAAATAACTTAAAGAAGAGGGTGTATGTAAGGCACTGACGTTTCCTTCCTAAGTCTCATCCATACCGGGAGATGAAACATCAGTTTGATGGCACGAGGGAGACATGATTAGCACCAAGGCATTTCAGCAGGCAACAGGTATATGATCAGGTGGTAGAGGATACCATTCCTAAAGTTGACCCGGAGAGCACTGTCCTTGGAAAGCAGAAGCGCAGTGCAAAAGCAAAGAGTGCCATTAAGAAGAGGTGGAAGGAAATGTCAATCCTATGGGAACTGCCTTATTAGAAAGACATAGCGGTCCACCACAACATCGATCTCATGCACATGAAAAGAATGTCTGTGGAAGTTTGCGTGGGACACTCATGAACGACAAATGGAATACCAAGGACCATGCAAAGGAAAGAGCTGACCTAGAGGAATTGGACATAAGGCCCGAGCTCCATCCTGATGGTACCAGTGCCCAGTCACCTCTGTCTACCATAAACCTAACCCGAGAAGAGAAGTAGGAATTGTGCGACTTCTTTCGTAGTGTCAAACTTCCCCTATGGATACGTAGCCAACATCCAAAAGCTTGTGCCTGCAAGAGAAAACAAGATGCTTCCCATGAAGGCTCATGATTGCGATATCATGCTCACAACGATGCTTGCAGTTGGTATCCAAAACATATTGCTAGAAAAACCTGAAAGGCAATCATGAGCCTCTGCTTCTTCTTTAATGCAATCTCTCAGAAAGTCATTGATGAACAATCACTAGACAATCTTGAAAAGAACATGTGTCAGGCAATATGTCTCCTTGAGGCTTACTTGCTGCCAACTTTTTTGACATATCCGTCCATCTCATTGTACATTTCGCAACATGCGCTTGCAGTAGTTAAATTGATAATTTTAATTTCAAATATTCAAATAGAATTTTAGTACAATAAATGATCTAAAATGTAAATGTTGTAAACATCAAAGTTGTAGAACTCATCAAGATCTACAACATTTATTTTTGAAAACTTTTCATGTGACTTTGTTTGAATAATTCAAAATTTGAATTTCAAAAAATGAGAACTTCAAAAAAGATTTTGAAACACCAAATGATTTCTGATGAAAAAGTCATGAACATAAAAGTTGTAGAGCTCATCAAGGTAAACAACTTTTATTTTGTTCATCTTTTCATGTGACTCTATTTGAACAATTCAAATTTTGAATTTCAAGAAATGGAAAATTCGAACAATATTTTGAAACACCAAATGATTTCATCTGAAAAAGTCATGAACATGAAAGTTGTAGAACTCATCAAGATGTACAACTTTTATTTTGGTCATTTGTTCATCCGAGAAAGTGATAGTAACATTGTTCACAAATTTTATATATCTCTCATATGGTTTCATAAACTATAAAAGAGATATGTAGATTTTGTGAATAATGTTACTACCACTTTCTCGGATGAAGAAATGACCATAATAAAAGTTGTAGATCTTGATTAGTTGTACAACTTTGTTGTTGATGACTTTTTCAACTAAAATCATTTACTACTTCAAAATATTGTTTGAAGTTGCCATTTCTTGAAATTCAAATTTTGAATTGATAAAACACAGTCACATGCAAATATGACAAAAATAATAGTTGTGACAACATAATCAATGGGTAGATCATGATTTTTACAAAATTTTAGGAAAAAATCACCAGATTTGAAGTTAGTACGAGGGAGAAAGACTAGTTATAAGTTTTAGCCAGGGATTAAAAAGAGAAATCACACTTGTTCATCAATCTTTCAATCAATTTTATTTCCACTTACCCTATCTTACCCATTAAAACCACTTCTTATTTGAACTCCTTACATAGCACAATGGAAACACACTTACTTCTAGTCCTAGAGGTCTCAGGTTCGATCCTAGGGTGGGACAATTTTTTGGGCTTTTTTTATTACTACAGACGCGTATTGGCAACACGCGTCTGTACTAATTAATTTCCGTGACCCTTATTTTAATGATTTCTGCCAGCTGAGTGGAAACATCCCCTCTCACTCTCGTTCCCATCCCCTCTCGCTCTCGTTCCTAGTTCCCCCTCTCCACGACAAGATCGGCGGCGGCGCGGCGGTGGGTGCTGGTTCTTGGCTGCGCGTCCGTCTTACGAAGATAGCGACAGGCTCGGGTGCCGCTTCATCGTCCAGTGCATCTACACGGGCGCGGGGAGCAAGACATGTGCAACCACTATGCCCATTTTGCAAGACAGCGACCGTTGTGGAGCGGACCACCCGTACCCAAAACAATCCACTAAAGCAGTTCTACACTTGCAGGAATCGTGATTGGGTAAGTTATGTTGATTGATATGGGGTCGATTTAGGAGGTTTCAAATTGGCACTAGGGTTCATCCCTACCTTCTGTTCTTGTTGCCGAGCAGGGTAGCAGCCAGTGTGATTTGTTCATGTGGAAGCCAGCGAGCCTAGGTGAAGCCGTAGACACTGCAGGATTGATGGATGGCATGTGGGAAATTCAAGCGGCTTTGTTGAACTTAACCAATCTGGTGTCTGCCCACAGGGTGGATATTAGTAGCATAGCTAGGGGATAGAGAGTGGCTAGGTGGATGAATGTGGCCTATGTGTTTGTAGGAGTTGTGAGCTTTGTTGTCATGTGCATGTTGCTGTATAAGAATGCTGAATGATCTTGATCGTTGTTGTCATGTTGTCTGAAACAATCCACTGAATGAAATGAATGACTACTGTATAAGAATTTCTGAGAAATGGCCTGTGTGTTTGTTGAAATTGGCCTGTGTGTTTGTTGAACTGAATCTTTGCTTTGCGGTGGGACATAATTTTTTGCCCTGTTTTTTTATTGCTACAGATGCGTCTTAGCTACACGAGTCTGTAGTAAGAAATTTTATTTTACCCGCCCTTTTTTTTCCAAACTCCTCACTGCCAAAAAGGAAATGTGTTATGTTTTTAAGAATTATTAAAACCGTGCTATGATCGAACTCACGATCATAGCGCACTGGTAATACCCTTACTTGTGGACCTAGTGGTCTCAGGTGACAAAAAATTTACCTTTTTTTATTATCATAGACACGCCTTCTTTCTTTTCCTTTTGCCCGCCCGTTTTTCCAAATTTTCAGCAACCATTCCCCAAATCCATTAACATCCGAGCATTCCCCGCATTCTAGGGTTCCGCTGTCTGCGCCGTCCGTACCACTATCGCCGCCGCATCCCCGTCCACTCCCTACATTCTAGGGTTCTACCGCTGCCGCATCCGCCCGCTGTCCGTATCCGCACGCCAATGTCCACCCGCATTCGTCTCCAATGCCGTTCGCCGAGGTACGACAGCCACCATCTCCGAGGCTATCCTCCGCCATTGTCTCCAACTGCGTCCAGCAGGGCACGACGCACCTTCTCCAAAGTGGCTGGGCATGGCGGTGGCTGTTCCAGAGGCACTGTGAGCGGAGCAGAGGCCGCAGGTCGACGACATCTTCCTCTGCTAGCAACCCCTTCGTCCTCTCCGACAGTGTTAGCCTCCTCCTTCGACCCCACCTGGTGAGTTCTAACATGGATTTTCTTCAGCTAGATGTAGCAGCTTAGTGATTTTGCAATAGCCAAGGATTTGTAATAGGAAAGGCTATTATCTAGTCTCTGTTTGTTTCTAGTTGAGGGATTTTTTATGGATAGGTGAAGCTATATGTCCTAACAAATACTTGTTCTTTCAGTCTGCAATTAATATAATCTGATGCTAAATTTCTTGGTTAATTGTATGATCTAACTGCATCATGGTCTTACTAAATATTGAGAAATTAAGAGTGGAACACTGTTTTTGTTAACCTGATCTTGTCTCTACTTTGAATCTGTATGTATGCTGTTCATGTCAAGTTTGTCAATTAGCAGGTCTAATTTACAAGTGTGTGTTCAAGTATTCAAGTATTGGATCCTAGTGTCATGGATACTTGTTAGGGAATTGCTTTTCTAATTGAATCATCGTCTTACTGAATTTTGTGAACTTGAATTGTTGAATGTGAAACTCTATAGCTTGAAAGGGAAAGACTGAAATTCTATAACATGTTATCCTGCAGTGTATGGTAGATGTGCCTTTTTCTATGGTACATAGGAATAGTGCTCTATTGCAGTAAAATGTCTCAGGCACTTTTTCGATTCTGCTACATAGGAATACCGCATGATATATATCATTTTGAAATTCATGTCTCTCTTGCAAAGCAGTTTGAAAGATAATCTGCTACTGCTCCTCATGTTAGCTTTGCTGCTGCTGCATAGTTGCTCTGAACTTTGTTGTCTAGCACTGCAGCTGAAGCCCTGTTGTGAGTGCAGCTGTTGACTACAGATCAAAATGGTAAGCTGCAGCTTTGTGATATACAAACCCTTATTATTATTAGCTTTGTTTGTGCTAGCTGTTGAGTACAGAACCTTACTCACCTTTCTTTGATAGGTGTCTGATCACGCATCTACGACATCATCATTAAATGAAGATGAAGAACTAACTAACAGTGGAGAGGAGGGACACAACAGAGATGCTAATGAAGAGGAGGAAGAGAGAGATGCGGATGCAAGGGACCAAGAGGGAGATGCTACTGCAGAGGATGAACAGAGAGATGCTAATGCAGAGGCGCAACAATCTGAACCTCCTCGTCCACCCCGGAGAAGAAAGAGTACAGTCACCCGGTGGCCAAATGACAAGCTAACCATCACGGAGCTCACTCTGACTGAAGAGGGCCCAGATAAGAATGAGGAGGCTGATTGATCTGATTGCTAGACAAAGGATCTCCTTGATGTTGCCGTCATTCAATTCACTATGTGAACAAGACAAGGTGACTATATTTGATGAGTGTGTCTAGTCTTGGTTGGTGTTTCCAGAAGAATTGTAGGCTATTGCGTCTAAGAAGATAATGTAGATGGTAGCCAAGAGTTGGAGAACCCACAAAATCGACCTTACACGCAATTTCATCAACAAAGGGTTGGATGCCACGGTGAAGCACACATACATTCCGAAAGAAGATTCGGCAAACTTTGTGAAACTAAAGGACAACGAAGAAGCAAAGGCAGCAAGTGAGAAGTACTAGAAGCTTCGGGACAGGAACTTGCATGACCACTGCCTGGGGACAGCAGGGTATGAAGGGAAAGCCGCAAAGTGGGAGTAGGAGGACAGGGAGTTAGCCACCCAAGGCATCAGTAATCCTTGGGACCAGTTTCCAAGTGGCCGCCCAAGGAATTGGCTACGTGCACGAAGTACTTTGGTGAAGTCAGAAGGAAGTGCTGATATTCGTTGGTTGAAAGATTCAGCTGAAAGTGTATCTAAACAAATTATAGAGAAGCAAGGAGCCCTTGAGTCTTTAGGGCTCAGTTTGGTTAGGGAAAAGGATGTGCTCATAGAGGTCTTGGGCAGCCCAGAATAGACAAGCCATGTGCGTGGTGTGTCTAGTCACAGTGGTTGGAAGCATTGGCCGGACTGCGCCAGCATGCACAGAAAGAGTAAGCAATCAACAAGTGATGTTGATGTGGAAGCCATCAAAGAAGTTAGAAGCCAAGTGATAGAAGAAGTTACCAAGAAGGTCACACATGATATCATGGCCATGCTATGTGACCAAGGAGTGCATTTGAGGTCGCCTTCCAAAACCGTAGCCCTGTAGGCGGCCAGAAGAGTAGCTGTGCCTTAGCCTCAGATGCAGTCGAAAGAGACTACTTCGACGGACTTGAGGCAACTTTAGATCTAGATACTATGGACCTTCTGACAGAGCCAACACCATGTAGCCTAGTAATCAACCCTGGAGGTTATCAGATGGAGGTAGCAAAGGGTCGGGTGTTCCCACAACAAACCAAACTATGTTCACAACCAGTAATGGAACATTATGTCGTTATACATATTGATTATGTACATCCAGAATATGAGGACAGACCACTGAGTCCGCGCCCAAGTGTTGAGGTAAGAACTCTTGGATAGGCTCTATACAAGAGGGTCGAATGGAGGAGAGGCCAGATTGTGGTATACCAAAGGTGCTCTCTTCTCCAAAGTTATCAAGACCTCCACTACCTGTGATCTCCAAAAGCAATCTAAAGGACTTTGTGATTGGCGATGAGAAGGCGAAGAGTGCCTCTAAGAGTGCAACTATTGAGAAGCCACAGATGGCACTTCTATAGAAAAGAATGCTTCAAAGGTGGAGAAACCCAAAACTAAGTGAAAGCCCAAGTTTGGTTTTGGATAATTGATGAAACCTAGGACTAACCTTTGATCTAAGTGTGAATTAGACAAGGTGGTCCAATCCAAGTGATGGAACAAGATGAGGTCCATGGTGATGAAGGTGGACATGAGATGATGGTGATCAAGCTTCACACATGGAAAAGAAGAAAGAGAAAAACAAAACTGGGCTCAAGGCTAAGGTATATTGATAGGATCCATTTTTGGTTTGCACTCAAGACACCATAGAGGGTGTGAGAGATTTAGGATCGATAGCCGTACTATAAAGAAGGGAAATCTTTGGCTAAATGGTTATAGAGTGCCACTAGGTGACATTATTCTTGAGTATGCATTCAGGAACCTAGTTTGCTAACCTTGACCTTTGTAAAATGCTTTGAAAAATGCTAACACATGTGCACACAAGTTCTACACTTTGTGGTTAGCAAGTTGGAAGCAAAGGCGAAGTGGTTGCGGACTTAGAAAAAGAAAAGACGGCGTCGGTCCCTGACTAGACACTGCATCGGACATGGGACCTGACCCTAGGCAGCGTCCAGTCAATTATAGCGAGGTGGCATAGCATTGGCCAAGAGCGCAGGGAACGCGATCAGACGCTGGACCTAATGCGGGGTCGCGTCCGGTCACGCACAACAGTGGAGGCGCAGCACTCGGTGGCATGAACGAATGGAGGAGTAGTAAAGCGACCGGACGTACAGGAGTAAAGCAATTACACTAACGTCGCATGTGTAGAGAGGAGGCCAGTGAAGATCGGACGCCGCCATGCGTCAGGTTACGTTCGATCGGGTGCGTCTGGTTAACTTTTATCGGCTCTAGAACCTTTCTAGAGTCGATCTAACACTGAGGGGCTTGGAGTCCGATCACTGAGTGGTGCGTCCTATCACTCATTGACTATGGCATTGAACGTTGAGTGGCCGTTGGGATCCGATGGCTGAGGTTTGAACGAGGACACATGGCTACCATCGATGTGACCGGACACTGGGCTGAGTCTGGTTAGTGTGTTCGGTCAGCCCGAGAGTGCCCAATGGCTCTTTGAGTCTTGGGGCTCTATAAATAGGAAGGTACCGGCTTGGGGCTCACTCTCTTGACACTTTGACATACTTGACATCCTTGTGAGCCTAAGCAAACACCTCCCACTCATCTACAATATTGATTCATCATCATAGTGAGATTGAGAGTGATTCCAAGTGCATTTGCTTGAGTAATTGCATCTAGTGGCACTTGGGGATCGTTGTGGCTGCGGATTTTTTGTTTCTCTTGGTGGTTGCCGCCACCTGGATGGCTTGGAGCAGCGGAGGAGCTTTGACATGAGTTGGTGATTATTCGTGGCCGGCTCCGGTGATTGTGAGGGGTCTTGTACCTTCCCCGGCGGAGAGCCAAAAGTTAACTCTAGTGGATTGCTCGTGTCATTGATTTACCTCACTTTTGGGTAGGTTCTTGCGGTGTCCAATTGTGTGGATGAGGTTCATGCAACACCTCTTAGCTACCGACCCACCAAGTGTTTGTCAACACAACGGGGACTAGCGTGCCGGTAATCACATGAACTTTGGGAGAAAAATCATATGTTTCTTGTGTGATTGGATTTCTCCCGGTGATTGGATTGACTACATCTTGTGATTGGTTCATTCCTCAACACAGCGGTATAATCACCTTACTCACTCCATTACTTTTCCGTAAACTAGTTGTAGCAAGCTCGTTAGTGTAACTAGAATTGAGAGCTTGCTTTATAGCTTAGTTTCATCTAGTGGAGCTCTTTAGTGTAGCAAGTTTGAGAGCTCTTAGTGAGTAGCAACTTAGCTTCTTGTGTGCCTAGTGATCATAGCAACTAGAATTGTTGGATAGGTGGCTTGCAACCCTTATAGAGCTAGAGCAAGTTTGCATTTCACCCTTTGTCATACTAATCAAATTGCTATAGTGTTCTTGTAGAATTTTAAATAGGCTATTCACCCCCTCTAGCCATATTAGGACCTTTCAAGTGGTATCAGATCCGTGGTCACTATTTGATTGAAGCCTTAACAACCTCGGTGTTAAAAGATGGCTCAAGTTGTGTTCAACCATGTGGGGGGCAAACCACCGTTCTTTGATGGCACATGCTATGATTATTGGAAGAGAAAGATGAAGATGTATCTTTGTTCAATCAATGACCAAGTGTGGGATGTGATCGAGAGTGACTATGTGATTCTTGATCTAGACAATCTCACCAACACCGACAAGGCCAACAAGCAATGCAATACAATGGCTCTCAACACCATCTACAATGCCATTGATTCCAAGGTGTTTGAGAAAATCAAGGATTGTGAGAAATCTAGTGAAGTGTGGAAGAGATTGGAGGAGACCTATGAGGGCACATTGGTAGTGAAGAGTGCCAAGCTATACATCCTCAAGGACAAGTTGACAAGCTTCAAGATCAAGGATGATGAGAGCATTCCGTAGATGTTCCATCATTTGCAAGTGATTGTCAATAACATGAAGGCTTTGGGTGAGAAGATAAATGATGATGTTGTCTCTCGTCGGTTCTTGATGTGCTTACCTCCAATATTTGAGATGTTGATATTGCTCATCATAAGAGGAGGATTGAAGGAGATTACCCCTAACCAAGTACTAGGTGATGTCGTGACATACCGTGTGGAAAGGGAGAGGGTTGACAAGGATGAGAAGAAGGAAGATGAATACAACAACAAGAAGAGTGTAGCATTCAAGGCTAGCTAATCATCTAAGAACAAGGGCAAGTCCAAGAAAAAATCAAGTGATGATGAAGATATTAGTGACATTGATGATGAAGCTATGGCTCTCTTTGTGCGCAAGATGAGAAAATTCATGAAGAAGAAGGGCTATGGTGCAAGAAAGAGAAGAGATGACAACAAGGAGTATGTGAGGAGATACTACAAGTGCAAGAGCCCAGATCATGTTGTAGCAGATTGTCCCTACAATAGTGACAATGATGAGGATGAGAAGAAGAAGCATAAGAAGGATAAGAAGGAGAAGAAAATGACCTTCCAAAAGAAGAAAAAGGGTGGAGGCTATGTAGTCCACTTGGGATAGTGATGGATCTTCGGATAGCGATGACTCTAGTGATGATGGCAAGAAATCTCTTAAGAAGGCACTAGCAAGCATTGCCATCAACAACAAGCCTTCCATCTTTGACACTCCATTGACATGCCTCATGGCAAAGCTTACCAAGGTAAAATATGATATGAGTGATGATGATGCTTGTAAAAGTGATGATTGTAGGAGTGATGATGATGATGAGGAGTACACTAAGGAGAAGCTCTTGGACATGTGTGAGCAAGTACACACCTGCTTTGAGATGAAGAGAAAGGAGTGTAAAGAATTGCGCAAGAAGGTCAAATCTCTTGAGCAATCCTTTGATGAGCTCAATGCCACTCATGAGAGGCTAATGGAAGCCCATGAGAAGCTTGGCCAAGCTCACTCTAAGCTTGAAAAGGCTCACTCCTCTCTCCTTGAGCAAGTCAAGAAGGATGAAGCCAAGAAGGAGCAAGTGATTGTGACATGTGATGTGGGACTAACATGTCATATTCTTGATGAATCTTTTTATAAGCCTATTGTTGTTGCTCCCACTAACCCCTCTTGTAGCACTTCCACTTTTACTTCACCTTTGAGTGATGGTTTCACTTGTGATGCCTCACTAATGGTGGAAAATAAGACCCTCAAGAAGGAGGTGAATGAGCTCACTCGTGCCTTAGGCAATGCCTATGGTAGAGATGCCCTCTTGCTAAAGTGCTTGGGTAGCCAAAGGTTTTCTCTCAACAAAGAGGGATTAGGGTATACCCCCAAGAAAGGCAAGGAGGCCTTTGTCACTCCCAAAGCTAGCTTTATGAAGGGAAATGGTCGGTTTTACAATAGATACAAGCAAGTTGGACATATAGAGCAATATTGCAAGACTAACAAGAACAAGCAACCTAATGTATCCTCAATTAGATTTGATTCTTGTTATTTGCTTGTTAATGGTGTGAAGGCTAAGTTCATTGGTACATCAATTGTGGGCCCAAAGAAGAAGGTCATTTGGGTACCAAAGACCTTGGTAACTAACCTTCAAGGACCCAAGCAAGTTTAGATACCTAGAAAGAATTGATCTTCTTTTGTTGGTCAATTATAAAGCCGAAGAAAGGCATTAGGTGCTTGATAGTGGGTGCACACAACACATGACCGGTGATTCAAGAATGTTCAATTTAATCAATGCAAATGAGAGCAATGAGATTGATAGTATCACATTTGGTGACAATGGCAAAGGCTAGGTCAAAGGTCTTGGTAAGATTGCAATATCTAATGACTTTAGCATTTCCAATGTTCTACTAGTAGAGAGCTTGAACTTCAATCTATTATCGGTAGCTCAATTGTGTGATCTTGGTTTCAAGTGCATATTTGGTGTGGATGATGTAGAGATCATAAGTGTAGATGTCTCTAACTTGATATTCAAAGGATTTAGATATGAGAATCTATACTTGGTTGATTTCAATGCTAGAGAAGCTCAATTGTCAACATGTTTGCTCACTAAGTCTAGCATAGGTTGGTTATTGCATAGAAGGCTTGGTGATGTTAGAATGAAATAATTGAACAAGTTGATCAAGTACGACTTAGTTAGAGGCTTGAAGGATGTTACATTTGAAAAAGATAAGCTTTGTAGTGCATGTCAAGCCAGAAAGCAAGTTGGTAACACACATCCTAAGAAGAGCATGATGAGCACATCTAAGGCATTTGAGTTGTTGCACATGGACTTCTTTGGACCAACCACTTACACTAACATTGGTGGAAACAAATATGGATTTATGATTGTGGATGATTTCACTAGATAAACATGGGTGTTCTTTCTTGTTGACAAGAGTGAGGTGTTTGCAACCTTCAAGACATTCATCAAGAGAATTCACAATGAGTTTGAAACAACCATCAAGAAAGTGAGAAGTGACAATGGAAGTGAATTCAAGAACACAAGAGTTGATGATTTGTGTGATGAGTTTGGAATTAGGCATCAATTTTTGGCCAATACATCCCTCAATCAAATGGCCTAGTTGAGAGGAAGAATGGAACTTTGATTGATATGGCAAGATCAATGTTGAGTGAGTACAATGTGAGTCATTCATTTTGGGCCGAAGCAATCAACATGGCTTGCTACTATAGTAACCGACTTTATTGTCATCCATTGAAAGAGAAGACCCCATATGAGCTCTTGAATGATAGAAAGCCCAACATTGCATACTTTCGGGTTTTGGTTGCAAATTTTACATATTGAAGAAAGGCATTAGATTGAGCAAGTTTGAGAAGAAATGTAATGAATGTTTCTTGCTTGGTTACTCAACTACTAGCAAGGCTTATAGAGTTTAGAATTTGGCTAGTGGTACTCTTGAGGAGGTGCATGATGTGGAATTTCATGAAACCAATGGTTCCCAAGAAGAAGATGAGAATCTAGATGATGTGAGAGGCACTCAATTGGTCAATGCAATGAAGAACATGGACATTGGTGATATAAGGTCTAAAGAGGTGACTGATGTTGAAGATAACAAGAATCAAGTGCTCTCTAACTCAAATGTGCAAGCTAGTGGTTTTCATGATCAAGTTCAAGCAAGTACAAGTGATGACAAGGTGCAAGATCAACAACAAGTGGCTAGTTCATCATCTCAACCAAGTGATCAATCAAATGCAAGCAATCAAGTGCAAATGCTCCAACCAACCAATGTTGCAAGAGATCATCCATTGGATTCTATCATTGGTGATATCTCAAGAGGTGTGCAAATGAGATCAAGAGTGGCATCATTTTGTGAACACTTCATTTGTGTCATCTATTGAACCAAAGAAGATAGATGAAGCTTTGTTAGAAGTTGATTGGGTGAATGCTATGCATGAAGAGCTAAACAACTTCACAAAAAATCAAGTATGAGAGTTAGTTAACAGGCCTAAGGATTATAATGTGATTGGAACCAAATGGGTCTTTCGCAACAAGCAAAATCAAGACAGGATAGTAGTAAGGAACAAAGCAAGATTAGTGGCTCAAAGTTACACTCAAGTTGAAGGTCTTAACTTTGAAGAAACATATGCCCCGGTTGCAAGATTGGAAGCAATTAGGATCTTGTTATCCTTTGCTTGTGCCCATGACATTAAGTTGTACCAAATGGATGTGAAGAGTGCATTTCTCAATGGGTACATCAATGAGCTTGTGTATATTGAGCAACCTTTCGGCTTTGAAGATGAAAAGAAACCCAACCATGTCTACAAGTTGAGAAAGACTTTGTATGTCTTGAAGCAAGCATCGAGAGCATGGTATGAGATATTGAGGGATTTCTACTCTCTAAGGGATTCATTATGGGCAAGGTTGGCACCACTCTCTTCACCAAGAAGATTGGCAAGGACTTGTTTGTATTGTAAATCTATGTTGATGACATCATATTTGGATCAACCAATCAAGATTTTTGTGAGGAGTTTGGAAAGATGATGGAAAGTGAGTTTAAGATGTTTATGATTGGAGAGCTTAGTTACTTCCTTGGTCTTCAAATCAAGCAAATGAAGAATGACACATTTGTGAGTCAAGGCAAGTACATCAAAGACATGCTCAAGAAGTTTGGAATGGATGATGCTAAAGCTATTAGTACACCAATGGGAACAAATGGAAACTTGGATAGTGATACTAGTGGCAACATGGTGGATCAAAAGATCTATTGGTCTATGATTGGAAGCCTACTACATGACCACATCAAGGCCAGATGTGATGTTTAATGTATGCACGTGTGCTATATTTCAAGCCTCACCAAGAGAGTCATTTGAAGGCAACCAAGAGAATATTGAGGTACTTGAAGCATACACATACCTCGACTCCAGTAGAGGCAAAGCATCAGATTTGAGTCTGCTGAAATCTATGATAGAAGAGTGAGTATTTTCTAACCTACTATTGGCACATGTATTTGTTTCTTAATTATGTTATTGGAAGTCAAAATAATGTGATAACAACTCATGTTTGTGTAGGGCTTTTGCCAATTGCCAACCCAGGCCGATGAAAGGGCAAAAAAAATTGAAGTTGAGCCATGCAGCCAAAATTCCAGTAAGTAGTGCTTCACTTCCAGTTGTGAAGTAGTGTTTCAATTCAATTATTAACCATGTGTTTCATCTGTTCGCAGTGCCAGCAGCAAGGTCTGGACCACACATGTGGGTTCTTTGCGGCCCACAACTTGATGCTAGTGATGGGACATGCTAATTTGGATAAGCCTCAGGTAATTTTTGGTACTGCTGCTGTCATATATATATATTGTCATCTCTTGTTGTGTAGCTTCATTTTATGGATGATGGCTATACACATGTGCAACTTCATCTTATGACTACCTTTCTTTGTCTTAGGAATTTGAATTAATGTTCACTCCAATCAACATGGACTACATTAGAGAGAAGATCGCCTTGTTTATTATGTCACAGATCATCGACGAAAAGGTGAGTTTCATTATGCAGATACACCATGATGAAGTGCCTGGTATATATGTTCATTCCATCTGTCCTAGCTAGCTGCTGCTGTGCTCATGAGTTTGGAGCTGTGACATACAATTGGAGATACATGTGAATTAGCTGGTGATGAACAATTTGTGAGCTGTGTGTGATGAACAATCTGTGAACTATGTGATGAACAAATTAGGTTTTGAGATGAACAGCTGCGATATGTGTATATATATGTCTATGTATATATATGTGTATATATCTGTGAGATCTGTGTATATATATCTATGTGATCTGTGTATATCTGTGCTGTATGGGCTGTGCTGTGGGATACAGACGGATCTAGGCTACAGGCGCGTCTGTAGCCTAGACCCGTCTGTGGTAAGGAAAATACTATAGACGTGTGTAGAATACAAACGTTTGTAGCCTGCTATTTACTACATACACGTGTTAAGAACATGAGTCTGTAGTATGCTATTTACTGTAGACATGCTTAAAAATATCATCTGTAGTAGCATTATTACTGAACACGTGTCTGTACTATGTTTCTCACTACAAACACGTTTACAAATGTCGTCTGTAGTAAGATCCTTACTACAGACACGTGTAACAGATACGCGTCTGCATCATGATTCTTCACACAGACGCGTCTTAATCTTATTACGGACACGTCTTTGAACACGCGTATCGAGTAAGGGCTTACTGCAGATGCGTGTAGACACCAACCAGTCTCTGTTAAGGTCTTATCACAGACACATGTTCATTTTGTCACAGTCGCGTGTTGGTAACATGTGTCTGTGATGTGCCTGAACGTGCGTATGTGATATGCTTTTTTTACATAGTGCTGCCTCAACTAGCTCAAACTCCCATCCACCTCTGCTAGAGCCCTGCGTCTGTCTCTCCTCACTCCACGCCGCATCCACTCGTTTGGGCCTCTGCCTCAACCTTTCCTCCTCCGGCGACGGCAGAGGCGGATCCACCTCCTTCTTTGACGGTGGCAGAGGTGGGTCATGGTTGAGACGGGGGCTGCGGTGGATCCGCATCCTTCTTCACCAGTGGTGGCACATGCGGGTGATGCCTGCGAGATAGGTGCGGCAGCGGGTGTGGAGTGTTTCCAGGCTGAGGCCCGCTGGCGCTGGGTTTCCTTGGTGCGTGCCTAAGTTTTCCCGGAAGCAGAGTCCCAACTGCCATGCATTTTTATGGTTTGCTTCTAATAAAAGCTAGCTATGGGTGGAAATGAGTTTTGAATCGAAGCGTGGGAAATTTAAGCTATCCCAAATAGGGACAATGTCCCAGCGGCTACTGGATAGATGTTGATGCCAATCATGGTAATCGTCTGTCGAACTCATCTCTAAGATGAGCAGTTGCCTGTAGACTGGAGATCGTCGAACCATGAACAATGACATACTTTCCTCATTGGATTTGAAACCCTGCCTTATTCGTAGATTGGTTGTGGGAGTAGTGTTTCCTCACGTTTTTGTGTGCACGGTTGTAGCCCACCTCGACCTGATTTGTAGCTCTAAAGGTTTATGCCTTGATCACTTGACGGGTGCTTGGCGCCCTCTTATTTTATTGTAAAGTTTGGGCAGATAGATATAGCTATAGTGCAATATCAACAGGAATTGAGCGGAGTGGGTTGCTTGTAGCTATATAGAATTTTCGAAATCTCATGAATAAATAAATATATGGGTTTTCTGTCGACCAATTTTGTTAATTAGGAGGTTAATAATAAATGTGTGAATACCGTCCTTCGTTTCTGACTTTGGCTATGTAATAAGTCAGTATATGCCTGCATGTATAGCATGATTTCACAAATATAAGTATTCCCAAAAAGTCTCTATATTAATGATGAAGACCCTTTGGCCTTGTTTGGCATGGCTTCACTTCGTTAGTGAAGTCGTTTTTTAGGCTTCAGCTCCATGAACAGCTCCATCGGTGAAGCTAGAGCCGTTTTGATAAATCATTTGGCAAAACAACTCCATATATATAGTTCATTAAAATATGCTCTCACAGAACGCAATGCAGGATGAGGTGAAGCCACTATTTTTTAGCTCCATCCCATCTTAAACCTTTGTGATAGCACGATTTAATGGGTTTATTGGGTGAGGCCGTTTTGTTTTACCCCGTTTGGCACAAAACGGCTCCAAACAACTCCCAAAGACGGCCGATGGAGAAGCTTTGCTAAACGGGGCCTTTCTCTACTATATATCTCAAATGACCAATAAATAATAGGAGGTTATTCCCAAAAACTAGAAACTTCTAGTTTTAGAAACCATTTAGGTGGTTGTGCCTGATTTTACATCCATCCAAGCAAAGTTCCAAAACCATAGTTTCCATCAACTGGCATTCACTACTGGAAAACTGTACTTTGCCGAGTGCCTGAGACTTTGCCGAGTGCTTTTTATCGGGGCACTCGGCAAAGAAATATTTTGCCGAGTGCCGCACTCGGCAAAATAAAGCACTCGGCAAACGTGGCTTTGCCGAGCGCCATGCACTCGGCAAAGCCTGGCTCTCGGCAAATCTAGGCTTTGCCGAGTGCCGCGGCACTCGGCAAAAGTCCCACTCGGCAAAAGGTGGCCGGCCCGTGACGGCGGGCATCTGCCGTCAGACTTTGCCGAGTGCCTAACGGATGGCACTCGGCAAAATTTTTTTTATTATTTTTAAAAACTTATTTTGCCGAGTGTAAACCTTGGGCACTCAGCAAATTTTTTTTTAATTTTTTAAAACTTATTTTGCCGAGTGCCAGCGTCAGGCACTCGGCAAATTTTTTTTTATTTTTGAAAATCAGCTTTGCCGAGTGCCTTCTGGGCCGGCACTCGGCAAAGCCCACTTTGCCGAGTGTCCCCCATGGCACTCGGCAATTTTTTTTTTATTTTGGGCCCAAATTTTTTTTGAAACGAAATAAACTAATGAAATATATCAAAAAAAGTCAAAATTGTCCCAAATTTTAAAATAGAGTTTTAAATACTGTCACATGGCCACAGAAAAAAATTTGGGCCCAAAATAAAAAAAAAATTGCTGAGTGCCATGGGGGCACTCGGCAAAGTGGACTTTGCCGAGTGCCGGCCCAGGGGGCACTCGGCAAAGATGATTTTCAAAAATAAAAAAAAATTTGCCGAGTGCCTGACGCTGGCACTCGGCAAAATAAGTTTTAAAAAATTAAAAAAAAAATTTGCCGAGTGCTCAAGGGGCTTACACTAGGCAAATTTTTTTTTAACTAAAACCGCCGGCCCAAAATCCCCCCCACCCCCAGTACCCTAGCCGCCTGCTCTGTCCCGACGCCCGCCGCGCCTCCCCTGCCGGCCAGCGCCGCCCGCGCCGCTCCGCCGCGCCGGCGCGCCCACGCTGGCGAGCCCCCGCCACCGCGCGCCCCCGCCCCCGAGCAGCCCCCAGCCCGGCCGCGCGGCTCCCCGGCGCGCCCACGCCGGCGAGACCCCACCCCCGAGCACCCCGACGCCCGCCGCGCCTCCCCTGCCGGCCAGCGCCGCCCGCGCCGCTCCGCCGCGCCCCCGGCGAGCCCCCGCCACCGCACGCCCTCGCCCCCGAGCACCCCCCAGCCCGGCCGCGCGGCTCCCCGGCGCGCCCACGCCGGCAAGACCCCGCCCCCGAGCACCCCCAGCCCCGGCGCGCGGCTCCCCGACGCGCGGCCGCCGGTGAGACCCCGCCACCGCGCGCCCCCGCCCCCGCCCCCGAGGACCCCCCAGCCCCGCCGCGCCGCCCGGCC
This sequence comes from Miscanthus floridulus, assembly GCF_019320115.1. Taxonomy (NCBI): domain Eukaryota; kingdom Viridiplantae; phylum Streptophyta; class Magnoliopsida; order Poales; family Poaceae; genus Miscanthus; species Miscanthus floridulus. Next base: position 18,461,087 of record NC_089588.1, read on the forward strand.
GCGCGGCTCCCCGGTGCGCCCACACCGGTGAGCCCCCGCCACAGCGCGCCCCCGCCCCCCGAGCACCCCCAGCACAGCTGCACGGCTCCCCGGCGCGCCCACACCGGCGAGCCCCAGCCACCGCGCGCCCCCACCCCTGAGTACCCCCCAGCCCAGCCGCGCTGCCGCCGTCAGCGCTGCCCGCCGCCGTAAGCGCGGCCTGCCGCCGCCGTCCGCGCGTGCTGCCACCGCCGGCGCGCGCGGCTGTCCTCCCCTGCACGCGCTGGCCCCGTGCGCCCCTGCTCTTGCCGCCGGCTTGGAAGAAGGAGGAGGAAGCAACAGTAAGGAGAAGAAGGAAGAAAAAAGAAGAGAAAGAATGAAAAGGAAAAGGAAGAAAAGGAGAAGGAAAAAAGAGAAGAAAAAGGAAGAAGGAGGAGGAGAGGAAGGAGGAGGAGAAGGGGAGAGGGGGAGGAAGCCGAGGTAGAGGGGAGGAGGAGGTGCCTCGGCCGTCTTCCCCATGCGCCCGTCCCGCCGATGCCCCTACCATCACCGAACCGCCTACGAGCATGGGCAAGGTATATCCACCCTTTCTCCGTTTGTCGGCCTTTGTGCCGTTGTGATGTTGGCCTTCGTGCCACTGTTCTTATCGGCCTTCGTGCCGTTTGTGATTGTCGGCCTTCGTGCCGTTGTTTTTTGTAGGTTTTGGAAACCTCCCCGTGCAAGGGAGGTGCTACCGAAATTTTGAACTTATAGTGTCGTGTTTCTTCTTTTGCAGAGCAGGACCTGTCGGAGGTGACCCGGAGGTCCCCGATCATTTTTGTCGGCGTCGCGGGTCTACCTGCACTGCGTCGCCTCGCCACTGCGTCGACTCGCCACTGCCTCGCTAGCCTGACTTCACCGACACCCTAGGTATAAATCATCTCTTTTTCCGCTTGTCTGTCGTCGTAGATCGGTGTAGCCTAGTTAGGCGTCTCCCGTCCGAAAGAGATATCTTTGGAGGTATGTAGATCTTTGCATATCTGCGAGCATTTCTGTTTCGGATTGTCCACGTTTTTTGGACAGCCCGCGGATGCGTAGATGGGTTAGTTTCCATGGTCCGCTCCGGTCCGAGACGGTGTTTTCGGCATCACCCCCTGTTGTTCTCCGGATACACACTCTCCCTTGCAGGACGTGTATCAGGAGAACAGCAGGGAGGTGCTGCCGAAATTCCGTCTCGGATAGGAGCGGGGCATGGAAACTAACCTCATCTACGGATCCACGGGTGGGATTAGGACCTATCCTCACCTATTAGAGAGTAGGGACACCGCGCAGATGCAATTGATGGTGACTCATATGTGCTGATACATCTGTTAAAGGATGGAGGACCATGAGTGGATGTACACGCTCCGGAGAGACGAGCATGATTACGACTTGCTGTTTATAGTCAAGGTCGAAGAATTCTTACAGCATGCATTTGGTGAGAGTGTCGGAGGCCATTCTCTAGTGGTTTGTCCATGTAGCGGTTGTGACAACAGAAGAAGGAAAGATAGGTTAACCATGGGTAAACATATTGTGAAGTTTGGATTTACTCCGGGCTACCACCGGTGGATCCACCATGGTGAAGCCGATCGTATCAGGGAGGCGGTGGTGAGACCATGGCTCGAGGCTTTCGATGATGATGCCGGGGTAGCAGACATGCTGGATGACACGCACCAAGCTCAGTTCGCTGAAGGACGTGACAAGGAGGAGATGGAGGCTGCCACAGATGCCTTCTACCTGATGTTGGACTCGGCACAAAGACCCCTTCATGATCATACTAATGTTTCTCAGCTGGACGCCATTGGTCGCGTAATGGGGTTGAAGGCCGAGTTAAACCTAAGTCGAGAAGGCTTTGACAAGATGGTGGCCGTGTGGAGCGATATGCTACCGAAGACACACATTATGCCGAAGAACTTGTACGAGGCAGAGAGGCTTCTTCTTGCACTTAAGATGCCGTATGACAAGATACATGTGTGTCCGAAGGGGTGCGTCCTATTTAGGAAAGAACACGCGGATGCAAAGTACTGCCCAAAGTGTAAATCCTCCAGGTACGTGGAGGTAGACTCTGGCGATGGCCAGAAGAGGCAGCTTAAGATCCCCATGAGAGTCCTACGACACCTTCCGTTCCTGTCGAGGCTCCAACGGCTATTCATGACCGAGGAATCCGCAAAACAGATTACATGGCACAAAAACGACACACGATACAATCCTGAGAAGATGGTACATCCATCCGATGCTGATGCATGGAAGTACTTCAATTCGCGGCATCCTCTCAAAGTAGAGGAGGCTCGTAATGTATGTGTCGCGCTGGCAACAGATGGGTTCAATCCATATGGCATGATGGCTACACCATATACATGTTGGCCCGTGTTCGTCATCCCCCTGAATCTCCCCCCTGGCTTCTCCTTTCAACAACATACCATGTTCCTATCGTTGATAATCCCTGGACACCTGGGGAGTAATATGGGTGTCTTCATGGAGCTTGTGATAGATGAGTTGATCGATGCTTGGGTCAAAGGGGTGTGGACATACGACCGAGCTATGAAGACTAGCTTCAAAATGCACGTCTGGTACCACTACTCCCTGCACGACTTCCTGGCGTACGGTTTAATGTGCGCCTGGTGTGTTCAGGGGAAGTTCCCATGCCCAATATGCAAGGAAGCTGTGAGGTTCATATGGTTGAAGAAGGGTGGCAAGTATTTGTCGTTCGACAAACATCGTCAATTCCTCCCTCTTGACCATCCATTTAGAGAAGACGTCAAGAGTTTTACGAAAGGTGTCAAAGCGATGGACCCTAGACCGCACTTGAGGACTGGGGCGGAGGTTCGTGCTCAGATAGATGCTCTCATGCCCAACGAAGATGGTGGTTTCGTGGGATATGGTGAGCAACATATGTGGACTCATAAGTCCGGCTTGACGAGGCTCCCCTATTTCGATGACCTCCTACTGCCCCATAACATTGATGTCATGCACACTGAAAAGAATATCACCGAGGCACTTTGGGCAACGCTCATGGACACTGACAAGTATAAGGACAACCCTAAGGCTAGAGTGGACCTGGCGACGTTGTGCGATAGGCCAAACCTAGAGATGTGGCCTCCTGCAACAGGAAAGCAGTGGAGAAGGCCTAGGGTCCCCTATGTCTTGAAAATCGATCAAAGGAGGGAAGTACTTCGATGGATCAAGAATTTAATGTACCCTGATGGGTATGCAGCGAATCTGAGCAGGGGAGTGAACTTAGAGACTCTACGAGTCAACGGGATGAAGAGTCATGACTACCACATATGGATTGAGTGCATACTTCCGTCGATGGTTCGAGGCTATGTCCCTGAGCATGTCTGGCTAGTGCTGGCAAAGTTGAGCTACTTCTTTCTCCAGCTTTGTGCCAAGGAGCTATCTTCGACCATCATTATAGAATTGGAAACTATGGCACCTAAGTTGGTCTGTGAGCTTGAGAAGATCTTTCCACCCGGCTTCTTCTTGCTGATGCAGCATCTAATTGTGCACCTCCCAACCGAGGCACGGTTGGGGGGGGCCCGTGCAGGCCTGTTGGTGCTATCCAATCGAGCGATGTCTAAAGACTCTTCGCAAGAAATATACAAATAAAGCCAGAATTGAGGCTTCCATTGCAGAGGCAAGCATTCGGGAGGAGGTTGCAAACTTCACGACATCCTACTACAAGCCGAACCTTCCTAGCAAGCATAATCCACCCCCTCGTTACAATGCTAGTGAAGTTGAATCGACCCTCAGCCTTTTCAAATGCCAACTAGGCAGCGCAAGTGGATCGACCCCCAAGAGATTGGATCTAGAAGAGTGGCACAGAATCACGCTATATGTGTTCACCAACCTTGTCGAGGTTGCGCCATTCATTAAGTAAGTTCTCAACGAACTTGTTTCAATACGACGTCACTGTTCTGTATCGAACCCCATTGATTCTCTTTGGTACAGGGAATTTGTTCGTCAAGAGTGGCATCAATCAAGGGATCCTACCTCGCACGAACATGATACCCTTCTTTCAGAGGGTGCAGGAGCTAGGAGGCCTAATTTTATTTCTTGGTTCAAACAAAAGGTCGTACGTTCGTCGATATTCCTTAGTAGCTTGTACGTTCCAATAGTATAACGATGTATCATGCTTGAGCTTGCAGGCGTAAACCAATGCGTCCATGAGTGACGAGTTGAGACAGGTTGCAAACGGCTTCAAGTTAAGGGTGAAGTCATATACCGGTTATGATGTGAACGGATATCGCTTCCACACGTCAAGACACGAGCAGACTCGGCCCGGTCGGAAAACCACCAACAGCCAAGTTTTTACGCCGGGCACTAATGACGTCGAATACTACGGAATAATTGAGATCTATGAACTTGAATATGAGGGTCGGGTACCTCTTACTCCTGTCATATTCAAGTGCCACTGGTTTGATCCTGCACGAACGAGACGGACCCCTCATCTTGGGCTAGTCGAGATTAGGCATGATTCCGTCTATAAAGGAAAAGATGTCTATATTGTGGCTCAACAGGCCGTGCAGGTGTATCATACGCCATACGCGTGCCAAGACAAAGACCATCTTAAGGGTTGGTCTATTGTGCACCAGGTATCTTCGCATGGTAAACTACCTGTTCCAAACGATGAAGATTACACCTTCGACACAAACACATATGATGGAGAGTTCTATCAAGCAGATGAGCTACAAGGGAGCTTTGAGATAGTCTTACCCGGTGTGACAACCGCCATGGAAGTAGACAATGAAATGGTTGATGACGAGGACCCTAGAGATGTAGTGCTAAATCCGAAGGACATTCAAATGCTTGAGCGATTCCATTTAGGCAAAGACAATGAAGAAGACACAGAACCTTTGAATAGTGTTGCCCATTTGGACAATTTTGACAGTGATGATGAGACCTATGACCCCAATCATGAAGATTATTCCTAAACCATGTAATACTATGTTTTTTATTAAATTTTGTTATGTTTATTCATTTTGAACTATTTGACATGTATGTACTAACGCTTGTTGTTCATTCTTTGTACATTGCAGGTGACAGAACAAAGATGGTGGGCAACCGTTCACCAAGGCAGGTGCTCTTGGTGTACCAGAGGCTACGCCCTCCTGATGGAGGCGAGGGGACGTCTTCGCCCCCAGTGGCGAGAGTAGGCCCGGGTCACCCCAGCACAGGGAGGGGGAGGGGGAGGGGCCGGGGTCGCCCCAGGAGGGACCCGCCTCCTACCCCGGAGGAGCACGTGGCGGCCACGGGCACGACCACAGACACTCCGTCGAGGGATGAGGGGACTCAGCAGACGGAGGACAGTTCTACTTTCTCGGCTCCCTACCTACGAGGTACCACAAGCCTTCCTCCGATTCCGCTTCCTGACCGACGCCCACTGGTTCGTCATGTGGGAAGAAGGTAAGTAACTATAGATGTTATCACTAGTACTTCATATGATACGTTGAAAATCAAAAGAGAAACTGATAATTTTTTGTAATCACTTGTGCAGGGGCTGGCTAGTTCTGTCGGGTGCTCTTGACCCCCCACGCACCCTCGCTACCATCCTGGGATGTCTGTGCAGGAAACACTTCCCTGGCCTTGTGGACTTGAAAGAGGGGAGGTGGGAGCCGGCCTGGTCGTGGGACAGGTACAAGCTCGGCTCGGATGACGAGCAGGACAACAAGCAGGAGCGGGTTTTGGCAGACTTTTGGGCAAGTGTCTCACAACATAGCTCAATACATCTCCTCTATTGCTTAAGTCTTTTATTGAAATAATGAACGGATACATCGTGTTTGTATGTAGAGGTACTTCAAGGCCGAAGAAGGTAGAGAGACCCTGGCGGATCAGACGGCACACAGAGCCTGTAAGAAGTACGTCGGCGACATAATTCACGAGGCGCGACTCCAGGCCCATGTCGACTACTACAGGTCCATCAAGAAAGAGCCCCTCAACAAAACCGGCGCAAGAAATGTGGCGCTGACCAAGGAGCAGTACCTTCAGGTAGGTGAATAATATTAATTCGTTTTGAGATTTAGTAGGTCTAGAATTGATCTTCTTATATGTCAAACACTTGATGATGTGTAGGTGCCGGCCTTGTGGTGCATGTCGCATAGATCGGCATGGTCGAGGATCGTGGACAGGTACCTTGACCCGGCGTACATCGCAAAGCACGAGCAAGGCAAGCGGAAGCGGGCACTGAGGACCGCTCCAACTCACCACCAAGGCAGCCGCAACCTCCCCGCATTCAAGCGGGCACTTGTACGAGATGTCATTTATCTATTCTAACGCTCAATTTTGCCTGATTTCTAATCATCTTGCCATCTTTCTCGCAGGAGGTGGCACACCCGGACGTGCCGGTGTCAGAGTTTGGGGCATGGGCTGTGTCCCACATGGGTCCGATGAAATCCGGTGTCGTCTTCAACCCGGATGCCCCTACCCAGGCTTACTCTGACCCGAGCGTCCACGCTAAGGTCAGAGACTACACGGAGGCGGTTAGGGCGCTCCGTGGCTCAGATCACAATATGAGCACTGAGCCCCTTGAGACAGAGGTGATCATGAGGCTGGGGCAAGGCAGGAAGCACGGGCGGTTGTGGATTGTAGACGGTGCCGACTCCTCGAGCTCTGCACCCTCTCTCTCTCCGACGTGAGGGCACGGAGCACGGCCAGAAGCCTTCCCATACGTGCACGGCCTACTCCAACACTGTCGCGGGTCGACGAACTTCAGGTAATTCTGGTTTCACTCGTCGTACATTGAATGTTACACACATTGATCAGATTTGCAATACTGAAACATGTGATTGAAACACTGCAGGCCGAGCTGGTAGAGACAAGGGAGACGCAAGCGCACCTGACCGCAGAGCTGGAGGCCACGAAGAAGCAGATGGCGGACATGTATCAGATCATGCAAACCATCGGGCAAGCATCGGGTGTCCAAGTGCAGTTGCCAGCTCTAGCTCCGGTTCGACACTTCACTCCTGTGAGTATGGAAGTTTAATGCGTTCGTGCCGTTGGGATTGTCGGCCTTCGTGCCATTGTGATTTTCGGCCTTCGTGCCGTTGTGATTGTCGGCCTTCGTGCCGTTGTGATTGTCGGCCTTCGTGTCGTTGTTTCTTGCAGGTTGGAAACCTCCCCGTGCAGGGGAGGTGCTGCCGAAATTTTCAATTTTTAGTCTAACACATGCAATCTCTTCTCTTTTGTGCAGCCTCCGTCGGCGGGTTCAAACAATCCCGCTAGCGTGTCACCGGCGGCTGATCACGTCAACCCTTCGCCGCAGTCCGGTCCTTCACCGCTGTCCAGGGGGCCACACCTGCAGTTTTCGTCGCCGCAGTAGAGATGTTGAACTTTGTGATGTCGAACTTGTAATAATAAACTTGTGATGTTGAACCTTGGTGCATTTGTGATGGATTTTCGATGGATTTATTAAATATGCGTGTGCTTGTGATATATAATGCATGTTGGTGATATAGATGTGATGATTATATATATATATTGTCTGTTACAATGGAATGTAAAAAAAAATTACAATTCTCGGGGTCTTTGCCGAGTGCCATGGATAAGGCACTCGGCAAAGTTTTTTCCAAAAAAAATCCAGAAATTCTTTGCCGAGTGCCTGGGCTGGGGCACTCGGCAAAGTATTTTTTTTAAAAAAAAAACTTTGCCGAGTGTCTGGGCAGGGGCACTCGGCAAAGTATTTTAAAAAAAAATAAAAAAACTTTGCTGAGTGCCTGGGCAGGGGCACTCGGCAAAGTATTTTTTAAAAAAAAATCCAGTGCCTGGGCTGGGGCACTCGGCAAAGTAATTTTTTTAAAAAAATAAAAAAAAATTGCCGAGTGCCTGGACAGGGGCACTCGGCAAAGTAATTTTTTAAAAAAATAATTAAAAAACTTTACCGAGTGCCTGGACTTGGGCACTCGGCAAAGTAATCTTTAAAAAAAATAATTTTTTTTTTGCCGAGTGCTGGGTCAGGCCCTCGGCAAAATAACCGTTAACAGTGGAACGGCCGAAAATATTTTGCCGAGTGCCGCCGTAAGCACTCGGCAAAATTGTTTTTTATTTTGCCGAGTGCCCTGATAAAAAGCACTCGGCAAAGACCCTTTGCCGAGAAAAATTTTGCCGAGCGGACTTTGCCGAGTGCTACACTCGGCAAAGCCTTTGCCGAGTGCAAAGGGCTCTTTGCCGAGTGTAAAAACACTCGGCAAAGCCGCGGCCTCCAGTAGTGATTGCATCTATCTAGAGCCACAGTTGTTTTCTCAATATCCCATTACCTCGACCTCACATCCACAAAACCAGAACAAGATCCAGGCCTGAATGAAAGAGATATGGACAAAACCCCAGCATCAGGTCCTCCCTACTTCTGCTCCACAAATCAAAGTGATAGCTCAGAAAATAGAGAGAAAATATTGAGTGCCAATTTTTCTGATACGAAATGTTGGTCACCATTTCCGGTAGGATAGCAAGATGGTACCTTTCACAGTGAAAGAAATGGTTAGTTTTAGGCACATCTAGGTGGCTATGCATGGTGATGGTATGCGAAAGATTTTGGATAGGGTAAACCTAGAGATCAAGATGCAAGACCCGATGCTCAAGTTATTAAGTTACTATTGTATAAAGTATTAACTCTTGATGTTCCCCTAAAGTTTAGATTGGCCTTTTTTAGTTAGATACATTGTAGATGTTAGTTTGCACCAAATATATGCATTTCTTTGGTTTCGGCAGTGTCATGTAAAAAGGACAACACTAGTGAAAGACTGACCATGACACTCTTTGACTCTTTGTTATAATGATGAATTATGCGTACATACATTAACAACTAATTGACCTTTTGTATACCTATACGGAACCACCACCCTGGCTTAAGCCACCAAAGAAATACTTAGACTTGTCTCCATGGCTCATGAATGGTTATAAATTGACAGTAGCGACTTAGAAGCGTGGAAGCATTTGCTAATAGCTAGAGCAGATTGCTGCAGGAGAAAAGACAAGGTCATATACTATCGTTGTTTGCATGTTTAAATGCAGCTGACCATGTTTTAGTGCCCTTGAACTTTATCTCCCATGTTTATGACCAAATTAAAAGAGATCGTTATTTTTGTGTGTGGCTAGATAGTAGTAAGTTCATGTCAGAAAACATTACCACCATTTAGCCACACATAAAAAATGATCTCTTTTGGTCATAAATATGGGAGATAAAGTTCAACATCACTTAAACATGGTTAGCTCCATTGAAACTTGGAAACAGTTATAGTATATTGACCTTATTCTTTGTCCTGCTGCAATCTACTGAAGCTATTTGTACATGCTGCCACCGTTCTAAGTCAGCTGCCATCAATTTATAGTCATTCTCGAGCCATGTGGGGAGAGCTAAGTATTTCTTTCACTGCTCAAGCCGGGGTAGAGAGGTGCCATCTAGGTACAATAGGTCAATTAATTGTTAATATATGCATGGATAATTCATCATATTAGAACAAAGAATCAAAGATAGTGTCATGGTTTTGTCTTCTTCACTAGTATCGTCCTTTTTGCATGACTCTGCAGAAACCAAATCAATACATATATTCGTTGCAAACTAACATCTACCATTTATCTAACTATAAAAATGACTAATCTAATAAACTTCATGGGAACAACAACAGCTATTCCATTATCAATGAGTAACAGTAACTTACTACCATAGCAACTGGTCTTGCATCTTCATCTCGTGGTTTACGTACCCTAGCCAAAACATGCCTCCATACCATCAACATGGCCACGTGGGTCGTTCCCAAACTAGCAGGTCTTTCACTGTGAAAGGTACTGTCTTCAATTCCTCTTCAACAAATAAACAACCCTTCCAGCAACTTCGAGTTGGTCATGGTGACCAACATTAAAAATTAGCACTCATCACACTTTTCTCTCTATTTTCTTAGTTATGACATGGATTTGGTGCGCAGAATTGGGAGGATCTGATGCTGGGGGTTCTCTTTGTATCCTGGATATTGTTTTGGTTTGGGGTTGAGAGGAAGAGGTAGTGGCCATGGTGTACAATGACAACGAGACCGTGCCACTACGCACAGTCCGGACGCCCGAACACTAGCCCTGTCCGGACGAGATGAGAAGGGGAGTAACAGTTATGGCCATGATGAGAAGGGGAGCATCAAGGTGGACAGGTGGCCTCTGAGTGCGCACACGGAGTTGCCAAGGAGTTTAGGTGTTCTAGCAGCTCGATGAACTTGGAGATCAACTGTGAGCTCTAAGGGGAAGATGTCGTTGGTCGGGTAGCAAGGTGTGAGGAATGGGATGAGCGGTCGAAGGAGGTTCTGATGGTTGAGCCCTCAGTCCTTCAAGACATAGTGTCATTGGATTCTAGCTAGGACCATCACATGAGCAAACCACTTCGGAGACTATTTTAATGGTATTGCATATTTTAAGGTGCACAATGCCTGGTTTCATAGATTAGGGAGTGAAGTGGACCACCTGCCATAAGATAGGGGCTATATAGACTTTTTCCTATCTGATTCACATAGACCATAGCACAGAGAAGGATGGCAATCCCACCTCTGAAAATCCGTTTTGCGCATCTTTGTTAATGCATGTGTGGTCGGATCTAAATAAAGGTTACACTCAAGTTGGACAAGGGGATTCGGAAGATAGGAGGTTGCAGCGCGAAGAGCTCAAAGTAGGCTGGGTAAGAGCACAAGGAGCTTCTAGAACGATGGACCAAGATGCCATTACCATTGTAGTATTATTATTGGAATAGAAATAGATCTAAGGGACATTTTTGCTAGTTTTTTCCTTATATATAGTGGCCGGATTTGTCATTTTAGGTGTAAATTTGAGTAATTATTACTTAGATTATTATCTATCATAATGACAGAATCACATCTATGTAATTTAGATGCAAATTTAGGTAGACATTAATACATTATGTTAAGTAGTGACATATGCGGCTAATTTAGATGCAGATTTAAAGGGTGTTGTTTCTCGTAAGGGCATGGCTAGCATCCGGACGTCCGAACACTAGCCCTGTCCGGACGCCCGTGCCAGCCCCACCTAGAGTCCACCCTGCAAGCCGTGCATGCCCCGCATGCAGCTGTAACTGCTGTGCCTGCCCTCCCGCCCTCGTGTCGGGCCCCTCATTCAGGGTCCTCTGTGCATCATGTATCAATCCCTGGATCAGTAGTTGATATGCACAATTCAAACAAGATTGATATAAAAACCACCATACTTTTATTGCTAATGGGGAAACATATTACATGGTTCGTGTTTACATAGCTTGGGCCATTGGTCTTATATCGTGTATCGGAGTTCTAAGACAGCGGTCCTATGTCATCGTGGCTCCATTCCTACGTGCAACTTAGAGTGCGGACATAACCCTTGACTTATTCCTTAAGCGCATTCCTATGTCTCAATCGTCGTAGTCCTAGCGTAGCTCCTTCGTGTAGTCGCACGACTCCGTCTTCGGGCATTCTCCTATTATCCTATCCTTGCGTCGCTCCGGTAGTTCCATCCTTATTTGTGCTCCTGTAGCTTCTCTCCTAAAAACATAGAATGGAGGGGGTTGAGTACATAAAGTACCCAGTAAGCACTAACTTTGGGGTAAAGGTGGGGTGGATGGTGAAGGCTATATGTGGAGGTGGTTTATGGTGGTGGATGTAAAAGTGATAGGGTGAAGTAATTATAATTTTAGGTTGAGCCCTGGTAGAGTATTAACATTCCCACCAGTTCTCGGGGTTAATTACAATTTACCGGATTAGCAAAATGCATCTTACCAGATTGTCACAGTTTTAGAAGTCTAATCATAGTGATTTTATCCCAGCATCTGCCCATTCCAAGGATGTGGCTATTCGAATAGATTCAATACGCTTTGTAGTGGGTGTACACTTTCCAAACATGATAGGCGTAATCGACGCCAGGGCCGGTGGTGCGACAGGTCTAACGAGACCCCATACCCGAATGTACGCGACCTTAAATTTCCATATAATTCTACCACGGCTTCTCAGGAGTTGGAAACACAATAAACTCAGGAGGGAGGATACCAAATCGTCGCATCACAATATTTTGGATGATACCAAATTATCCCATCTCAATATTTCGGATGATATCAAATCATCCCATCTCAATATTTCGGATCATTCCAAATCATCCAGTTTAACAATAAGTACGGGCTCAAACATGGCCAAAATCAAGGGGCTTTACATGGATGACCTCAGAGCAACCATGCAAGCCGGACCACAGAAGATCACATAGCATCCGTGTCTTCTCCTGATACGCTGCCAACATCGACCTCCTAGCAGAAATTATACTTCAATCTAACGGGATGTGAGATCAAGTCTACCCATGTAGACATGTGGCTATACGAAATATCTCACTAGGACAGAAAGGACTATGAACCAGTCCTTATGTGACCGAGGCGAGTATCTCCAAATAGGAACCCTCGCCAGGCGATCCTGCCAAGGTAACTTATACCACATAAGTTACCTCTCACTCGCACGATCGTTGTTTAGTTCAGGTTTACCAGTTTTAAGTTTCATAGTTATTATCCTCAGGTTCATAGAGCTCATATCATATCAAGATGATCATTTACCATATTATCATTAATCACATTATTATAGTCAAGCTCATATCGTATCATTTACCATATCATCATGTTCACATAACAACCGAGCTCATAATTTATTATAATTCCATTAATTCACAAAAGAGGATTTAAGTAATACAAGTTGATTTTATTTATTAGTGGAGATGGAAAGTGGAGGGTTTATGGTGGAGGCTAGTAAGATGTGGTGGTGGTGGAAAAGGAGTAGTTTAGGGACAACATATTATGTGGAGGGAAGGGATAGGGGGGTGTTAGGACTTGTCTCTATTCGCTGATGATTATATCCTCATCCGACTCCTATGTCTCCTGCTCCTGTCTTCTAGACTCCATCGAGTTCTCTCCACGTCTTCTATCCTACGCGGTCTAGCGTCGACAAACAAAGGGAATACCAACAAGGGAAACACACCAAGTAGGCATGTAAAACAAGCATAAGCTATCAAAGAAAGGGAGTGGTCCTGGATGGGTTGGTCCTATTGGGGTGATGGGTTGTTATCTAAGGTTATCACTATTATGTGAATTTGAAGTAAGGGTTGGATAGAGAGATTCCATCCATAGGGTAAGGCTCTACGGGTTATGTTAAAGTGATGGGTTGTCTGGTGAAAACTAGACCACATTTGTCAGCGCAAAAATGTGGCGATGCGCCTGACACACTGCAACCCGGATGATCTGAGCGGAGTCAAACTGGAGATCTACTTGGCTTCAACACAGGACCAGTCGATCCTAAAAATCCTGAAAGCGTGCCAGTCAATTTGACATGCAATTGACAAGGAGAGAAAGTTTTATCAATAGTTTAGGGTGAAACATGCCGGTGTTGCCCAGACAGTTCCAAGTATGCTGCTTCGAGAGCAGCCAAACAGGGGAATAGACTAAATAGCCGATACGAAGAGAAATTGACCGTTAAGGACTGTGATGCTCGTGGGTCATGATTGATTTATGATAATAAGTACAATGCATCCAGATATAAGTAATATCATCAGCTAGATGAATATAACTAGTGTAAAGTATTTAGTCGATAAGTTTAACGAGAAAAGATATAACATGCGAACAAATCGACTGTCTAATACAAATGAACCTACAAATGCTCTGGATCTAATCTGGTACCATCAATAGTGAGGTTCGACTAGATCGATACAGCTATGATAATAGTAACAAACTAAAGCCAAAGAATCTATAAAACCATCTATATATATTGACAGGTTAATGGAAAACATGCCATATATGTGAAAGCACAGGCGAATTGGCTAAAATAGCCGATGTAGGCATAGCAAACAAACAGAGTACATATCTCGATCATGAACAAAGCCACTAATCGATAATTTCTGATCTAAAGTCTTACCAGTGAGGTTTGACCGGATCGATGCAGCTATGGTAGTGTCATTAGATTAGATCTCATTGACTAGTGAGTTTATTCAAGATTGAAACATGCCTTTGGATACATACTATGTTTGATTGGAATAGAGATAAAACAACTGATCTAACAGAATTTAAGTCATCAATTATGAGATTTAAAGCATGACCAGATCAAAGGATGACTAATTAAGATAATATGATGCTGATCTATCTCTATCTCAATCAGGCGATTTGTTATAATTAATAAAACATTAATTATAACAAGATCGGTAACTGGTGAATCAAAAAAAACAGCAAGGAAAATCTTACTAATCTTGACAGACTCGATAACCGATGATATTGTATTAAACAAGTTATTTAACACAAGATCGATAACTTTGATCTATATTATAATTCGTAATAGATCAATCAGCAGATGCAGCCTTACAAATAATGATACAGATCGATAACTAACTTATATTATACTTATAAAAAATCAATCGACTGATGCAACTTTACATGTATGATACAAGTCGTGACGATACTCACAGACAAGCCGGAGGTCGATCGGTCAATGCAGCCCTGCTTGTTGAAGAACTCGGCGAGATCTACAGTACTTCTACTCCTAAGGGTTGGCATGAAGCTGAAAAAGTAATTGTATTGATTGATTGTGTGATATTTTACAATAACTGGGTCCAATATTTATACCTGAAACCTAAATATGAATCCTACTCAAATACGACTCATTACAATTCTTGAAATAAAAGAAAACATTCCTAACTTAAAAATAACTTGGACCCTAATCTTTCCCTTTTTGTAGAGTCCGACATATTTTCTTTTTTCCCCGACACCATCCATACATAGTTCATTGACGTTGTCTGCTGACATCATCTATAAAATAGTTGATTCCGACACTGCATCAAAACCAACCGATATCGATTCACACCTGATCGATTTCTTGATGATACAATCTTAGAAGCTTCGAGTTCTCGTGTTCTTCTTTCCAAATTTTGGTATAAACGCATGTCCCCTAATTTTGGAATAAAAATGATTTTATTCTAAAATTTCATTCATCTGTTCACTGCATTGTAACCACCTATTCCGAAACAAACGCGTGACTCATGACTTTTTGGCCCAAACTTTACATAGCATCCCAATAATATCGCCTTGAATCCACTCGGCCGATTTACTTTCCCCTTCTTCTTCAAGCAAGCCTCAATAACTAAAGCCGTCACCACTAGAGCTTCAACACTAATAGTTTCTCTACTTTACTCAAGCTGGTTTTCAAGTCACTCCTCTGCAACCCTTTCTCAAATTCAGATCTATTCCAACTAAAATGGCGGCCATCGACTACATCCCTGAGGTACGTCTCCAAATTTCTGCCCTTCAACTATCAGCCGCTGCTCTGTATTTTTCCTTTTCCTTAAGTTTACCTCATCTGGCTTCCCAGGGAATGGAAAACAAAATTCTGATCCCTTCGTCTGTTGTTCCCAATGCCTATTACCTTGGACCCATGGGAGATATTAATCCTTTGGACTTTATCAACCAAGAAACCAATCAAATTCCTTTCAGGCAGTCCTTGGTAGATCTATCTTCTTAGAACACCAAAAATCCCTTTAGGAATTGTCCCAAAATACATAAGGGATGGAGAGACTGGTTTCGAAGAGTGCCAGACAAAAAGGGCGAAGATTGGGAAGTTTACGATTTAAGCCAATGCCTAACACTTTCACTGTCTGGGATGGAAAGAAATGATTCACTCCCAATTGCCGCTTCTTACTTCTGGTCCAACACCTTGAATGCTTTTATCTTTGGTCATGGTCCGATGACTATCACCTTGACTAATGTTTATATGTTGACTGGCCTTAGAATAACGGGACCAATGCAGCCATATGAACTCTTAGGTGCTGGGTCAAAGAAACTAGCCAAAATATCAGACTGCATAGGATGGGCAGCTACATTTAGAACCACATTGAGAATGAATCGACTGTTAGCGAAAAAGAACATGTGACTTTTCTAAACATGTGGTTAGAAAGATTCATCTTCTATGGGTCAACTTGTGGTCCGACTTACAATCACAAACTCTTGGCAGATCATCTAGCAGTAGGCATTGAGATTCCTCTTGGAAAATATCTATTAGGATCAGCTTACCATTTAATGCACCAGGTGGCTGCTCAGCTGCTGAAGAATGAAGCAGTGCACACCATCAGCGGCCCTTGGTGGTTAATACAAATGCGGTTAAATTTGTATATGCATAAGATTGTGAAGCCAAATCTCTAGAATTTGAGCTTTCCTTCTTCGAACTTTGATGAGGATTACAAAGGTAAAGAAGGAAGAACCCACCAGTGTATGAACTATGATGAAGCTGCATCGGCCAAAACAATTGCTATCGATGTGGGCCACCTCTTCAAGAAGTTTTATAGTGGGTTCGATACAAATATTCTGACCTGGCTACCCTATGATGAAGATGAAAACAATGAGTTGGTCTTCTCATTCAAATTTTGATTTGAATTAGGCTGCTCAGACGAAATAGCAGCTGCAATCTTCAATTCTTTTATCAAACCTTGTGTTCTACCAGCCGAATTTCATCATGGCCGTGGTAAAATGTCCACCGGTTCTTTTCTTCCAGGCAACCTTCCAACCTATCAATTTTACAACCCTTCTTTTGTAGCTTGTCAGTTTGGTGTTGGTCAACTGCCCCTCGTCTGTTTTTCAAAGATATATTGAAACCGAGAGAAGGCATCAGTGAGGCAATGGAAGCTTCTATAGTTTTCCAGTTAGGATCAAATCTTCCTTCCCTCTATCTGCATGAATGGATCAGAGCCTCCTTCACTTTACATTTATATGATTCCTAGTGGAAAGAATGGCATTCCCACCTCTTCTGTAAGCCAGTCCATCCTAGCTGCATAGCTCTGGATGAAGATTTTGCTTCCGACAGTGAGGTAACTAGCTAACTCTTTTTCCTTCCATAAAGATCATCTACTAAAGTCCCTTTGTCAACTCATCTAACAGAACTCCCTTGTAGGATGTTGAATCCAATCCCCCCAATGTGGACAGAAAAGGGCATGTCATAGAATATTATCCACCATGTCTAATCTCAAGAATGGGATCAACTGCACCCACACTAGAGAAACTAATGAAAACCCAAGCTACCCCTATAATTGTATTGATTGATTGTGTGATATTTTACAATAATCGGGGTCCTAAGGGTTGGCGTGAAGCCGAAAAAGTAATTGTATTGATTGATTGTGTGATATTTTACAATAACCGGGGTCTAATATTTTATAATAACGTACGTCGACCTGGTATTCCCGTGGTCGTCGCGATGGAGAAGACAAAGATGACAGGTGGTGTCATCACGTTGCGAGAGAGGAGGGAGGAGAGGAGAGGTGACTGGCGGATGGGGCCATGGTGTCAGCGTGGGTGCAAGGAGACCAACGGGAGCGGGCTGCGCTGGGATGGGAGGTAGGCTGCTTCGCTAGCCAAGGAGAGGGAGAGAGAGAATTGAGCCCGTGACCAATTCCTATTTATGGAATACATTTTCTATTTCCCAGAAATAAACTAAGGCACTTTCAATTGATTTGAATTTGAATTCAAGGGAATTCGAAATGTGGTGGGCTTCGTAAATCAAGGGAGAGTCAAGGATGTTTTCAAGAGAAGGTCAAGGGAATTTGAAGGGAAAAGCCAAGGTGCCAAATAAATTCTAGGGCAAACATACAAGTATTCAAACAATCATGCCAAACATTTCAAGCATTCTAACCTAAATGGATATGGTGGACTTTTAATGTGGGGTTTTGGAAAGCATTTTTAAAATGGTTTTGTAGAAAATAAATGCTCAAGGTTTTAATTTGTTGTAAAGTTTTAAAAAGTTCAAATTTTTAGTGTTTTTTTATGATGCAAAACACAGGGTGTTACACCTCGCATGTTGTTGAGCGTACCATGTTGCTACGCGCCCGTGCCTGCCGCGTGCACGCGGGGACCACCTGCACCTGCTAATGTTGCAACATGAAGCACTTCTGCAACATACTTCTGAAACAGGTGAAACATTTACAACAAATCAACATATGTGTATAGCCACTGAAACATATGCAACATCCAGATGAAAATGCTTGCAACATACGTCCGAAACCGATGAAATATTTTGAATAGATGCTTGCAACATATGTGTATAGCCATTGAAACATATGCAACATCTGGATAAAACACTTGCAACATACGTATGAAACAAATTAAACATTTTGAATAAACGCTTACAACATATCTCTAAAACACTTACAACATACCTCTGAAACACATGCAACATGTGCAACATCCTAACCTACTTTTGTAACATCGATATAAAATACTTGCAACATATCTTTGAAACATCTGAAACACTTGAAACATGCATTTGCAACATATCCGGGTCCTCCTGCTGTGGTTTCTTCGGCCGACTGTGGGAAATGATGTCCCGGTCGGTGAAGACCTTCTCTCGGTGGCACAGGGGTGGTGGTGGCGCGGTGCATGGCGTGGCCACGATAGGTGAAAGCAGATTGGGGCACAGCGGTGGATGTCTGCAACAGTAAGGCAGATTGGGGCGGGGCGGCGTTACGCGGCGCTGGATGGGGCGCGTGGGGGGGGGGTTGCGGGTCTCGATGGCCAGGCATAGGATGGGGGCGCACACGGTGGCAAAGTGAGGTGGCCAGGTGCATGATGGTGGTGCGCGTGGGGATGGCCACAGCGGTGAGGCAGAGTAGGACGAGTGGAAGATATTTTTTTAGGGAGAGAGCACGTCCGGAGTGAGGCATGCTGCGTCGGGATGGGGCGGATGCCCGTGGCCAAGCATTATTGTTCTCGAGATAGGGTGGACACCCGTGGCCAAGCATTATCGTTCTCGTAATGACCAATTGTGGATACTTCATTTGGTAAAAAAGATAGATACATCCGGTGACCATTTTATCATTGTCCTTCCGATTCTACTGATACTGAATTGATGACTAGATTTTATGTTTTTTTGTGAGAATTTTCTAGGGCATATCTTTTTTTTCTAACGCCTTATGAGCATATAATTCGGTATAAAAACAAAGTCTGTCTACTACATAACCATGTGTTTTATGCACTTTCAACACATGATTTTTTTAGCACCATAGGATTAAGATCCAACAGTCTCTACCCTTCTTCTACCTCCGCTTTCAACCTTCTTCTACCTCCAGACAATCACAAATCACAGGATCACAGATCACAAGAAATATTTTTTTTCTATAGAAGGACAAATCACAGATCGCAGAGGTGTTTATGTGTTTGTTATGACATGTGGGCCCCAGACGTCATAGATACAAAAAAAAATCCTTGTGTTTTTTGGTGTTAAAACGCATGTGTGTTGTATAGCATTTTTTAAAAACAAACATTTCAAGATCCATTACTTTTTTTTTCTAGCGCCTTTTGAGCAAATACTTTTTTTTTTCTTATGAGCATGCTCTCGTTATTTATCCAGCCAAATATGCACGGGTTGACGCGCCAGTTGAAGCGTAACCTACCTATATGGGCTATATATGGCGCACGTCCTGCTCCTCCGAGGGCATCAACACATGGCGGCAAAGAGGGCACAAACAGCTACGCGCCAGCCATCCGGCGAGGCACTCGTGATGGAACCCATGCTTGCAGGGCATCACGCACAGGTCGTCGTCTACCGCGTAGTCCATCAAGCAAATAGGGCACTGGTTGTCCTCATCCTGGCCGGATCTCTTGTACTTTCGCTTCTCGAGTCCGGCGACCACCCCACAAGAAGCCGGGACGCCTCCTCCAAAGCCACGGCCGCCGTCGACGCCGTCGTTGTCGCGTTGATCTAACCACTCCGGTAGGGGAATCAGAACTTCAGCAGCTAAAGCCTGATAAAAAATCTGCTCCGCCTCGGCCAGCATGTCGTCGTCTTCATGGTGTTGATCTGAATCCTCCGGTAGGGGAGTCAGCGCTCCAGCGGCCACAGCCTGATCATAAATCCGCTCCAGGATGTCGCCGATGTCGTCATGTTCTGGGAGCCTCATGGCAAACTCCATTATCTGATCAAAGTACTCACCTGACAATCCACGCTGCAACATCTCCGCGACTTCCTCGAGGCTTGTTGCTTCATGCTCAAACGGCTCCAAGAGCTGGAGGTGACCACCGCCGGGGAGGGTGTCACCGTTGTCGCGTGGTGCCTGTGCCTCATGATCAGCATCAGCACTGCCGACGGCGCCGGCGAGCAGACGGGCACCCACAGCCGATGACGGAGTTGCATGACCATGCTCTTGGGCGGCGGCGCTTACTTCTCTCGACCGTGCTGTCAGCCGTTGCTGTAAAGCTTGGAGCAGTTGGGTCATGTCCACGTCGTCCATGCCTACCTGATCGTTTGCTCCAATAATCTAATGCGCGTGTTTTAGTTAGTAAGTACGCGGTACTATGCTTATAGTACGCCGCCTTCGTCTACGAGATTGGTCATTGCATTGGGCCGGCAATGCCTAAATTTATATGCTGTCCTCGCCTAATAATATCAGTACAAATCCCAGACGGATTCGAAATAGTTATGATCACACATGAATTCGAATACTACCCAGTCGGATAGACGTGAACTCAGCTTCTCGGTTACGATGGTCTCTTCTCGTGTTCTACTCCTGTTCCCCTGTCCGCATCACCTCATGACATCATCTTCTTACTTCCCGAGGAGTGCTTGATAACGAAAGTTAATTTTTAAGGAAATGCTTGATTAAGGGCATCTGGACGGACAGACCCAAACCGTGCACACTACGTCCAATAAAAAAAAAGGTGCGCGTAGTTACAGGCTTACAGTGGGGTCTGCACCTGGGAGCGTGTGCGGCCACTCGTTCGGGGTGCATTTGGCGCGTGGGGGCCGTGCATGCGTGTGACCACACAGAGAGGACTGGTTGTCGACTGCGTAGCGCCTAGGGTTGGACCAGCGCCTAGACCTACTGTTGCTGCCGTGCTGCTCTTTTCTCTCTCTGTGTTGTCTGCGCCTGGCCGAGCTGCCCCTGCCGCATGCTGCCTGCTGCGTTGCTGCTTTGGTCGACCAGCTGCAGTAGGCACTTAGCCAGTTGTAGGGCTGGCCCGGCCGCTTGCCTCTTTGTGACAGGAGCGCGGGCCCACATCTGCACGGCAGCTGAGTGCTGGCCCAAAATTTTCCGTCACTTGATGGCATCTAGCTCTGTATGTTTCATGCGTTTCAAATGTATGTTTTCATCCGGATGTTGCATGTATTTCATCTGGATGTTGTATATGTTGCAATAAGTATACACGTATGTTGCAGGTGTATGTTTCAAATATTTCACCTGTTTCAAATGTATGTTGCAAGTGTTTTATCTGGATGTTGCAATGGCTATATATGTATGTTACAAGTATATGTTTCAAACGTTTCAGCTATTTCAAACGTATGTTGTAAGTGTTTATCTAGATGTTATATATGTTGCACTGGCTATACAAGTATGTTGAAAGTATATGTTTCAAATATTTCAGTTGTTTCCAACGTATGTTGCAAGTGTTTTATCTGGATGGTGCATATGTTGCAGTGGCCATAAACATATGTTGCAAGCGTATGTTTGTAAATGTTTCATTTGTTTCGGACGTGTTGCAGCAAATGCTTTATGTTGCAAGTGTTGAATGACCAGGCATCAGCGCTGGTCCTAGGATTTTGAGGGCCCTCTAGCAAACTCGTCATAACGGCCCTTCTAGACCATAAAATATAACATATAGGCGCTAATTTTACTCGTAAAGGGAAAGTAAATCCAATAATATATTTTTAATTTAGCATGTCTGATAATTATCGAGAGCGAGAAACAATGTAGACTAAAAAGCAATATATTTGTACTTCTAGAACTAATATCATTAGCCTAAAGAAAAATAGAACTCCATCATATCCATTGCCTCTCATAAAAAGATACTTCTTCGGGCATTTCTTGATGCAGAATCATCAAGGATGGTATTGAGATCAATAGTGTCCAAGATATCCTTCTTGATGGTGCACATAGCTAAGCCATTTAACCTTTCTTGTGACATAGTTGATCTCAAATAGTTCTTCAACAACTTCAATTTTGAGAAACTTCTTTTAGCTGAAGCTACAGTCATAAGTATAGTTAAGAGAATTTGATAGGCAACTGAAACATTTGGATAGCAATCTGCATCCATAACAAACTTCAGAATCTCAAGCGCTAACGTCAAAGAATCTGGTAAAGTCACTTGCAACACCTTTAATTTTGAAAAAAATCATTGATCTCCACATCGGATGAGTTATCATGAGAAAAAGTTTTCACAAAATTCTTGCAGCGCAATCAAAGATCAGCTTCATCCAAGGATTTCAAATTTTCTGAGTTAACAAGAACCCAAAAACATTATCAAATGCTTTCATCTGCTCAAATCTACTAGTCAATGAAGCAATTGGAGCATCAATCATAACTAGGAAGTACTCTATTCTAAAGTTGTCCACAACAGATCGTTGTATTTCCTCGTCTTGGTCATCTTGTTCATCAAAATGTTTCTTTCTCTTTCATTGACGTTTTGTAAGAAATATTGGCTCAATATCCATTTCAGATGCAATGTTTTTTGCTGTATCCATACTAGAAGTGAAACCTTCATCTCTAAATACTTCTTAAAATATGATATGACACCTTCACTGTGTTTGAGAGTAGCATCTATATTCACAATTTTAGATTGCAACTTCTTGCTCACCTTATTTATAGAGAATAAAATGTCGTGCCAAATAACCAAACCAATCATCATCAATTGTTTTATTTTTGCTCAACATCAGCCCAAGTTCATTCCTAGTATTCCTGTTTGTTATATGCTCAACACTATTCTCATGTTGCTTGAGTCTAAAACTAAGATGTTTCCGATCCCTCAATCCATCATGTGCTAGCAAACTTTTGTTCTGATTTGATTTGAACAATCTGTAGCAAAAACAAAAAACTTTGTTCACATATTTAGAGTAAACCAACCATTTTCTATCACCAGCTCACAATTGCTTAACTTTCTAGAGTAGTAAGCATATGAGAAACGTCTATTGAGAGCATCTACAGGGAACTCAAGATTCAATTCTCTCACCGGACCTTTCTCAATCCAAATATCTCTACCCTTAATATCAAGATTCCCCCAAGTACTAGGGTCAAAGACATCATGAATAGAAGCTTGTTGCACATCATCAATTGAATTTTCAGGTTGCAAGGAAAGCTATAAATTTTCATTCTATGTAGCGTTAACTTGTTCACTTAAATTATCATTAACTTGCTGCTGCTCTTCTTCTTCAACATCAGGTGCATCTACAGGGTTGTCATTAGGCACAGCACTACTTGAAGCTAAAAAAACCTATGTATAGCACCTTGTTGTAATTGAACAAACTGATCTTGTTGTCCTTTTCGTTTTCTTTTCGCACACACTGACAAATGTTTCTTAGGTAACATTATAAAATTCTAACAACCTAAATTAGAAGAAAAACATGACTATATGAGTACAAAGTACTACAAATAATTATTTTGTATTATAAAATGAACAAGAAAAAAAGTACCTAGGGCCTCGACAATTTGGACATGAACTGTCGGGTCACCGCCGTTATGGTCTCGTGGAGCCCTGCCTGGTCTAGTCACCGGCTCGCCGCCGTCGTCCAGGGTCTCTAGGCCGTCACGTCGGGAACTCGGGTGTCGATGCCTCGCCGTCACGTTCTCACGTCTGGCCTGTCTAAAGTCTCGCGAGCGCAAGTCACGATGTACAGCGTGCGGGCATGCGGCACTGCGGCGTGGCTCCTCGCCCCCTGGAAAGAAAGAGACTGACGTTCTTCTTGCTTCCTTAGGCCGGCCTCTTAGGAAAGAAAGAGGCTGTCATTACTCATTAGTTTGCTGATGGGCTAGCTTCTCATTAAGCCTAATAGACTATAGGGTACGGGGATTTGTGTACCTAGGCTTGGGTTCCTCCCCCGCCTAGGCCTTCGGTCGTCGCACCCCATGCCTCCCCCATAGGGTCGGCCCTGCCTGGCACGGGAAGTGGGCGCAGACGAAGATGGTCCCCTCGGGTGGAGCGGTCCCCACGTGCGTGCCGGAAGTGAAGCGGACGCTGTGGCCCCCACATGCATGCACAGGCGCATGCTTACCACAGCAGGCAGGGCCGGGCCGACAGGCGCGGCAGCAGCAGCGTGCAGCGACAGCAGCTGCGTGTAGGCAGATG
This sequence comes from Miscanthus floridulus, assembly GCF_019320115.1. Classification (NCBI taxonomy): domain Eukaryota; kingdom Viridiplantae; phylum Streptophyta; class Magnoliopsida; order Poales; family Poaceae; genus Miscanthus; species Miscanthus floridulus. The sequence goes on from NC_089588.1 coordinate 18,485,148, forward strand.
CGGTAGCAGTGTGCCGGTAGGCGAGCTGGAGCTGCATGCATACGCTGTGGGGCCCACCCACGCAAAGTGGGAGGCGGAGGCGCGGTGCACGCGTCCCTTTCGTTGGCCGCATGCATCCAAGGAAGTGCGTTGCCGGCATCGTTTCCTGTCACATGCAAAGGGAGCGTGTCAGGTGCGTGGGCGGGCGTGGGTGTCCATTAGACACCACGTTTAAATGTCCGAGCGCTAGTATTTCCCCTCCTTCCGCCATTATAAGGATTTATACTAGTCAAATATGCTCAAGTTGACCAAATTTATTCTGAATATTATTATTTTATGTTTTTAAATAGGTTTATTATTAAAATATTTTCTGTAATTGATCTAATGGTACTTATTTTATATCATAAATATCAGTATTTTTATGTAGTTTTGATCAAAATTCAAATTATTTGACTTCTCATAGAACAAAAATGGCATTCTTTTTGTATGTTATAGTTCAACATTTAGTCCTAGCGTGTCAGAGTTCCTATTCTTTTCTCCACAAGGCATACGCTACTACGCTGATAAAAATACTTGACATAAAAAAACTATATTTTTATGGTGGTTTCTTATGTAAATTGCCCTAGACAATAGGTGCCCAATAATTAAATTCATTATTATTTTTTCAATACAGTCTAAATAAGACAAATTTTATTAATACCAAAATTATTGTACAACTAGATGAGATGTAAAAGTTTGTGGTTTGATGACTTTTTTTATTTGAGATCTTTTTAGGGGCTAGATTTACTTTAAATATCTAGTGTTTGAAGTTTATATTCTATTTATTTCCCAAATGACCTCGGATGAAAACATGCACAATCATAGTTGTAGTGCTTAACGAGATCTAAAACTCTATATCTGAAACTTTTTTCATCTAAGCTTTAGGGGTTCAAATTAATATACAAATATACAATACATGATTCAAATAATTTAATATAAATGTCAGTGATCAGGAGCCATGGTGGGCCGAACCTAGCAAATATGAGGCCCAACCCGAGACAGGGTACTTCACCAGACGTATAGGGTTTGGACAACGACTTACTTAATATATAGCTAATCTTATGCCTAGATTTCTTTGTGACATATATGCAAACTGATCGGAAACCTTGTAACCCTACTCCTAGTCTATATAATAAGGAGCAGGGCAGCGGCGGATCCAAAAAATATTTAGGGGGGACTGAACAACACTGCTACTGGATCTTAAGTCTCAGCCCCCCTACATTATAGAACTTTGTCTAAAAATTCATAGGGGCTCTACAGTAATTTGCACAAATTCGGTTTGGGTAGGGGGGGGCTTAAGCCACCCCCCCCCCCCCCCCGCCCCACCGCTGGATCCGCCCCTGGAGCAGGGAGCTCTCAATCGATACTTTCAACACCTTTAGGCTACACTGCATTGACAACTAGTCATCAACATCCAAGTAAAACATCGAGTATACCATATTAGAGATCTACTCTCAACTGGATGTAAGGTATTCGGTATCTGAACTAGTATAAATCTGTGTCTCATATGTTACCCTTCTGATTCCATGCGCATGATATGCTGATATCCATTGCTGGAGCTGAAACCTCCGACAACAAAAGGATAGCATCATGTATTATGTTGTGTTGGTGGTGATGGTATAGGAGGAGCTAACAGGTGGTCTGAGGTCATAGGTTTGAATTAATATGGACACTTTGTGCGAAAAAGTATAAGGTGAGGTTTTGTGATGCTACGATCATACAATGACTTCACCCTTGAGCTAAGCAATGTCTAAGGAAGATGTGGTTGCCTCATTTCTACAATCGGTTGCATAGTAGGAACTTTGTAAACCACGCCCCAAAAAATAAATTTTTTACTACATCCAAAAATCATTTGTATGGTATGATATACTCTCTCCATCCATAAAAGAATGCAATTATTGGGTTTTAGGAGTCAAACAGTTTGAACTTTGACTAAATTTATATAAAAAAGTACAAACATTCATGATACAAGTAAAATATAATTAGATTAGTTATAGAATATATTTTCATAATAAATTTATTTAAAGACATAAATAATAATACTATTTACTATAAATTTGATCGAATATGAGCTAGTTTGACCGGCATGGTTGTCATAGTTGCATTCTTCTTTGACCGGAGGAAGTAGTTGTTATTATTCAATTTCACACAATTAAAGATGCTGAGGATGCTGCCGGGGAACGACGCGTGGTCGGAGTAGAGGCATGTGATCGGTCAACAGGCAATGGGACAACAACTAGCTAGAGATAAAACCCGGATCAATCGATCAACAAAAGACTCTCTAGAGTGCTCGATCAACTCAATCAAAGGTACAGGCCCTTGGTAGCAGGTATAGCAGGTACAATGCCGGAAAAAAAAAGCCTTGGCTTCATTGGCCATCGCCTACACACCAGTGGCAGTGGGCAGTCCACGGCGGCAGAGTGGGCACGTATTCCTCATCCCCAACCACTTGGCGATGCAGTTTTGGTGGAACTCGTGCGCGCGCGAGCACGGCATCACGCTCACCTCATCCCCATCCTCGAACTCCTCCAGGCAGATGCTACAACCGATAGCGTCGCGGCCGTCGTCTCGACCTCCGGCAACAAACTTGTGCTTCTCGAGGCCAGCTACCACCGCTGCGGGCGCGGGGAAGACTGCACGGCCGAAGCCGCGGCTGCCGCCGTCGTACCCTCCTCCGAGAGGAGATATGGCTGTTATTAGCATGCGGCTGATCCCCTGCGGGATTGGTATGCGAAGCATCGACGCGAACGTCGGCAGCGCAGTGCCGACGGCCCGTTCGATCTCCATCTCCATGCTGTCGGCGGCAATTGGCTTGACCGCTTGATCGATTCTTTTGTAGACAGAACAGAGAAAGGGCCGGGGCTGTTGTGTAATTTATACTACTTTGGATGATCATCTACGTGAAGGGTAGTTTGTCGCAGTTCGACTCGGTAATCGGAATCGGAAATCCAATCCGGTACCGATTTCGAGTTTCCGACTCTTGGTAGAATCGTAGCTTCACACCTATACCTATGTGTGACGAGAATATATGCGAGGAAACGGGGTCGACTGCCGATACACAAATAGAGGAGACAAAAATAACCGCATGTATTCGTGGACATGCGGGGCCCATGTGTCAGTGATAGGGGAGGGAGGCTGCGATGAAGTATATGTGAAAATGGTTGGAACGTGATGCCCTCTCAGGCTCACGGCTTCGTGTTAATATAGCTAGGAAGAGCCCCTGGCATGGCGATACAACTTGTACAACAAGAAGAAGCTAACTACTTTGGTAACTCTAGATTACATTATAAGATTACATCAATCAGGAGATACCTATCCTATCTAACTGATACTTGCCTTCACCCGCAATCCAAGCCTGAGCGCACAACCAATCTTCAGGAGATATCAATCAACCATCAATCAACTAGATATTGCGGTCATGTGATCCTATTGGATATTCTTAACATCCCACTCAATCACAACTTATCAGCGAGATTGAGATTGTCTCTGAACATGACCATTTGCTTCTCTGGAAAAGGCTTAGTGAAGCCATCGACGATCTGATCCGTAGTGCTGATGAATCTGATGTCCAAGCGCTTTGCTGGAACTTGTTCGCGTACAAAATGAAAATCGATCTCTATATGCTTGGTGCGTGCATGAAATATAGGGTTAGCCGATAGGTACTTTGCGCCAAGATTATCACACCATAAACATGCTACCAAAGGATGTGGAATACCTAACTCATCAAGTAATTTTTGTACCCACATTACCTCTGCAGTAGCGTTGGCCAAAGACTTATATTCAGCTTCTGTACTTGATCTTGAAACCGTAGGCTATTTTCTTGTGCACCATGACACTAGGTTGCAACCTAGGAATACAGCAAAGCCGCCTGAAAAAGCACTTACAAGCATAGAGTTAGATTTTCTATTTTTTAACCCTAGGCCGATTGTTCCTTGTACATATCTCAATATTCTCTTCACAGCTTCCCAACGAACGGTCATCGGCGAGTGAAGGAATTGACAAACTTTGTTGATTGAAAAAGATAGATCTGGTCGTGTGAGGGTGAGATACTAGAGAGCTCCAACAATGCTCCTGTATCTGATTGAGTCCTCCACTCCTAACCGAGTGCCACTAGTGACTGAAAGCTTTTTGGTAGTATTAAGGGGTGTTTTGACGGGTTTACACAGCTGCATATTAACTCTCTTGAGGATATCAGAAGCATATCGTTCCTGTGTCAAAAGCAATTCACCTTTCTTTCTTTGAACCTATATGCCAAGAAAATAGTGAAGGTTCTCGAGATCTTTGATTGCAAAGTCCTTCTCCAAATCTTGAAGAGCATCCACTGCTTTCTGTGATAAACTGGCCATAATTATATCATCAACATATACAAGCATAAAGATGACATGATTTTCTTTCCGATAAAAGAATAATGATGTGTCAGCTTCGGAGGTAACAAAGCCTAGACTCTGAAGTTTACCACACAGCCTAGAATACCAGGCCCGTGGTGCTTGTTTTAAATCATACAGGGATCTATCAAGTTTGCATAAGTGATGTGGTTTGGTCTTATCTTCATAACCTAGCAGTTGTTTCATGTATACCTCTTCTCCAAGGAAACCATGCAAGAAAGCGTTCTGAACATCGAGTTGCCTTAAACACCAATCCTTAGACATAGCTAGAGAGAGCACAAGATGAATTGTGGCTGCTTTCACAATAGGACTAAAAGTATCCTCATAATCAATGCCATGTCGTTGTTTGAACCCCTTTGCTACTAGACGTGCCTTATATCTGTCAATTTTCCCATCTGATCTTCTTTTGATTTTATAGACCCACTTGCAATCTATCACATTTTTACCTTTTTGAGGTGGAACTAGTTGCCAAGTTTTATTCCTGGTCAATGAATCAAATTCAACATCCATAGCACGCTTCCAATTATTATCGACTAAGGCATGTTGCAAATCAATAGGACCTTCAGTGGTGGCTGCTAACTGACCATATCGAATAGTTCCATTAGTGTAAATTTTTGGTTTGCATATACCTTGTTGTAGACGTGTGGTGGGTCGCTGGAGATCCGGTGCTGCAGGCGATGTAGAAGATCCGGTGGGTTGATCTGTGGCTGGCGCAAAGGATCCAGCGAGCAAAGATCTGGTGGGTTCATCTGTGGCTGGTGCAGAAGATCCGAAGAGCGGCGAACCCAATGGAGATTCTCCACCACCAGTCGAAATATCCTGTCCCCCCGTCCGCGGAGCCAGGCGAGGCGAGTTTGAGATAGGTGGCACACGCGGAGAGGATGCCGGTGGAGCTGGCGCGTTCGTCACGAGCGCAGGAGCTGACACCGCCGGATCTAAGACCGATCCTGTCAGCTCCGCAGTGGAAGGTGCAGGTGAATCAGCCTGGGGATCGCCGCCTGTTCCTGCCAAAACGGGAAATTGCTCGGTGAGCATGAAATGACGTCCGTTTCCAACCAAATTTAGTTCGTTTGACGCCAAATTTTTTTCATGTGCTGCACGCTTAGACATAGGATTAGTATGTAGGAAATCATTATCAAAATAATCTAAAGAATTGTCGTCCCCAAAATCATGTGAAGGATTTGTCAAAGTTGGAGGAATGAGGAGAATTTCATATCGTAATTGAACACCGGCGTTTGGGTGGAGTTCGGCGAAGGGGAAGGCTTGTTCAGCGAAGACCACGTCTCGGGAAATATAGACACGCCATTCATTGACATCCAGACACTTGAACCCCTTGTGTATGTTACTGTATCCTAGGAAGACACAGCGTTTGGAGCGGAATTGCAACTTGCGAGCGTTATAAGGCCGTAGATTCGGCCAGTATGCGCAGCCAAAAGTACGAAGAGAGGAGTAGTCTGGTGTTTGATGAAACAGGCGTTCAAGAGGAGTTTGGTTATTGATAATTTTACTAGGGAGGCGATTAATAAGATAGGTGGCAGTGATGAAAGCTTCATCCCAAAATTTTAAGGGCATAGAAGCATGGGCTAAAAGCGAGAGACCTACTTCAACAATATGGCGATGTTTGCGTTCAGCGGAGCCATTTTGTTGATGTGCATAAGGGCATGAGACATGATGCGAGATGCCAATGCGCTGAAAGAAGGCATTCAACTTTTGATATTTCCCTCCCCAGTTAGTTTGCATAGCGAGAATTTTTCTATCAAATTGACGTTCAACCATAGCTTGTAATTCATGAAATTTTTGAAAAACTTCAAATTTATGATGAAGCAAATAAATCCATGTAAACTTGCTGAAATCATCAATGAAGCTAACATAATAACTGTTTTTGCCAACATAAGTGGGCGCAGGACCCCATACATCAGAAAACACAAGTTCTAAGGGACTCAATGAGATACTCGTGGATCTGGGACAGGGTAGCTGATGACTTTTGCCCTTTTGGTAAGCATCGCAAACAGTTTCTTTATTCAAATCGGCAACAAAGGGAATACTATTTTTGCTAAGGACTTGCTGCACGACTGCAGAAGAAGGGTGGCCGAGACGACAATGCCACCTGGACAAAGGAGACTTGACAGCACCAAACACCCCTTTATTCGATGACGGCCTAGACTTCAATGGGTATAGGCCGCCTTCACATTTCCCTCTAAGGATGGTTTTCTTAGTCGCCTGGTCCTTAATCAAAAAATAGTTGGGATGATATTCAATAAAAGCATGGTTATCGGATGTAAGACGATGAATAGATGCAAGGCTTTTGTTAGCTTCAGGAACATAAAGAACATTGTTTAGGACGAGATTTTGATTTGGGGTACGAACAAAACTTCAAGCAATTTGATTGATTCTCATACCTGCGCCATTAGCAGCATGAACCTTGTCGTTTCCATGGTACTTGTCCCTCACGGTGAGCTTCTCCAGCTCTCCCGTGATGTGGTCGGTAGCACCAGTGTCGGTGTACCAGTTGGTGTCGATCCCATATGACGCAGAGGAGGCAGATCGGGATTGCTCTGGTGGGCCAATGAAGGAAGCGTCAAAACGCTTGAAGCAGCGGAGTCCGGTGTGGCCCTCCTTGCCGCAGAGCTGGTAGATGGGTTTATCGCCGTTGTAGTTCTACCGGGGGCGCCCGCTGTTGTTGTTGTTGCCATGGTTGCGGCCGCGCCCGCGTCCTCGGCCACCACCACCGCGGTTGAAACCAGCACGGCCTCCACATGTAGTCGTGTTAGCAGATGAACCGGATCCACCGTGCAGGAGATCCATCCGTTGTTCCCAGCTCACTAGCTGGGTGTAGAGCACGCCCAAAGATAGCGACTTCGTGCGCAACATGACAACCGAGACAATCGGATTAAAATCCATGTCAAGTCTGGCTAGTACATAGGAGATGATCTCTTCATCTTCAAGACATTTGTCGGCGGTTGCCATGTCGTCAGCAAGAGATTTCATCTTGTTGATGTAGTCAGCGATTGTAGATGAGCCCTTCTGCGCTGTGGCCAATGCCATGCGCGTGTTGATGATACAGCCCCGAGACTGGAAAGCTGTCATCTCTGAGATCACTTTCTAGATCTCGGCCGATGTGGCGCAATTGGAGACTTGCACCTAGATCTCCTTGGAGATATTGGAGAGCAGATAGTTAACGATCTGCTGGTCCTTCGCAACCCAAGTTTCATACTCAGGGTTGGGGATGAGCTCAGTCGGCTTGTCGGCTGCCTTGGGGATCTGCTTCGCCGGCATCACAATGTCGGGCTCGAGATAGTGCACTATCTGCGCACCGCGAAGAGCAGGCAGCACCTCGGTGACGGGACAACCGATCAGAGAGAACGATTGTTGAAGCACAGAAGAGGAAGCCATCGAGAATATTGTGGACTAACCTAGCTCCGATTACCATGTGAAAATGGTTGGAACGTTATGCCCTCTCAGGCTCACGGCTTCGTGTTAATATAGCTAGGAAGAGCCCCTGGCGTGTCGATACAACTTGTACAACAAGAAGCTAACTACTTTGGTAACTCTAGATTACATCACAAGATTACATCAATCAGGAGATACCTATCCTATCTAACCGAAGCCGTGATACTTGCCTTCACCCGCAATCCAAGCCTGAGCGCACAACCAATCTTCAGGAGATATCAATCAACCAGATATTGCGGTCATGTGATTCTATTGGATATTCTTAACAGTATATGTCTTCGTATACGCGTGCAGCTGGGCCCAGGCCGTGTCCATATGTATTCTATGGCATATTTGTGGAAAACGAAAAATTATAATGGTATGCTTCAAAATAGACGAATAGTAATGACGTTTCTCCAAACATCGAAAATTATAATGGCATGAATCCAAATAACCCTATAATTTATATCTAGCATGCATTTTCATGCGTTGTAACGGAATGTACAGGTTATTGCATAGCTACTTGAACGAGTTGTGATTCGAAGATTTATGAAATGATCATGTCATCTTTACCATGGCAAGGCATGCACAACACGTGATCTCGTGTTGCATTTGATTGTGTCGGTTTAGACTGAAAATGTGGTCTCGTGTTGGATTTTGATTGAAAATGTGTGCATTGCAAGAGTAAGTTCCGAATGGAGAGAGTGAGGTACCATGAGATTAGTTGACTGGGAAAAACGAGGGAATATTTTTTCTCCTTTTAGTATTAAGTAGGTATAGATATCGATATAATAAAGATACTTGTGCCATGAAAGAGAAAAAAATATCTGCATTCCATGCCCAATAATATAAACCAAATTCCAAGTTTTTATTAAAAACAGACTCTGGCATAGCCAAACTTTTGCTCATCTAAACGATAGTAATATCTTGGACTTAAGTTGTACCAAAAGACTTGCAAAACTGTAGCCAAACTTTGGAAAGAATCAGGCTGGTTCATGAGGAAAAGGATGGTCAGTAGCCCAAGATCAATATAATAGACAGAGTTGGACTCGTCTGGGCATAACCAACGAGTCGGACACGATCGCTGACGCGGTATCTGATACGAGCGCGGGAGCGTCCGATGTGACATGGGTGCACGTGTCGGAGCTACGCCGGACACCCGGGCGCTAGCCACGCCGATATAAAAAA